>NW_024037248.1:0-83003 GCF_015832195.1 Motacilla alba alba | reverse complement strand
AAAGGCTTCTGCCCGGGAAAACAAAACCCACCACCCCACGTTCCTGGTCTCAGTTTGCAGAGATCCATAGGCACTCTCAAAGCAGCCCAAGTTGGCACAGGTGGCAGCTTGTCCCTGGGCGGCATCTTGATATTCGTGGAAATCCTGCTGCGAGTCTGCCCCGAAGGGCCGAGGTCCTACCTGGTACTGACAAAGGCTTCAGCCCGAGGAAACAAAATCTACCACCCCACGTTCCTGGTCTCAGTTTGAAGAACTCCGTGGGCACTCTCAAAGCAGCCCGAGTTTGCACAGGTGGCAGCTTGTCCCTGGGCGGCATCTTGATTTTTGGGGATATCCAGCAGGCAGACGACCCCTAAGGAACAAGGGCCTACCTGGTACTGACAAAGGGTTCTGCCCAGGGAAACAAAACTCAGCAACCCACGTTCCTGGTCTCAGTTTGCAGAACTCCATGGGCACTCTCAAAGCAGCCCAAGTTGGCACAGGTGGCAGCTTGTCCCTGGGCGGCATCTTGATATTCGTGGCAATCCAGCAGGCAGACGGACCCGAAGGGCCGAGGGCCCACCTAGAATTGAAAAAGGCTTCTGCCCGGTGAAACAAAACCCACAAACCCACGTTCCTGGTCTCAGTTTGCAGAGCTCCATGGGTACTTTCAACGCAGCCCAAGTTGGCCCAGGTGGCAGCTTGTCCCTGGGCGGCATCTTGATATTCGTGGAAATACTGCTGCCTGCCTGCCCCGAATGGCCGAGGCCTACCTGGTACTGACAAAGGCTTGTGCCCGGAGAAAAAAAACCCACAAACCCACGTTAATGGTCTCAGTTTGAAGAACTCCGTGGGCACTCTCAAAGCAGCCCAAGTTGGCACAGGTGGCAGCTTGTCCCTGGGCAGCACCTTGATAATCGTGGAAATCCAGTAGGCTGCCTGCCCCTGAAGAACAAGGGCATACCTGGTACTGACAAAGGCTTAGGCCCAGGGCAACAAAACTCAGCAGCCCACGTTCCTGGTCTCAGTTTGCAGAGCTCCATGGGCACTCTCAAAGTAGCCCAAGTTGGCACAGTGGGCAGCTTGTCCCTGGGCGGCATCCTGATATTCATGGAAAACCAGCCGGCAGCCTTAGGGCCGAGGGCCTACCGGGTACTGACAAAGGCTTCTGCCCGGGAAAACAAAACCCACCACCCCACGTTCCTGGTTTCACTTTGCAGAGCTCCATGGGCACTCTCAAAGCAGCTCGAGTTGGTACAGGTGGCAGCTTGTCCCTGGGCGGCGTCTTGATATTCGTGGAAATCCTGCTGTCAGCCTGCCTCGAAGGGCCGAGGGACTACGTGGTACTCACAAAGGCTTCTGCCCGGGAAATCAAAAACCACCACCCCACGTTCCTGGTTTCAGTTTGCAGAGCTCCGTGGGCTCTCTCAAAGCAGTCCGAGTTGGCACAGGTGGCAGCTTGTCCCTGGGCGGCATCTTGATATTTCTGGAAATCCAGCAGGCAGCCGGCCCCGAAGGGCTTAGGGCCCACCTAGTACTAACAAATTCTTCTGCCGGCGAAAACAAAAGTCAGCACCCCACGTTCCTGGTTTCAGTTTGCAGAGATCCATGGGCACTCTCAATGCAGCGCGAGTTGGCACAGGTGGCAGCTTGTCCCTGGGCGGCGTCTTGATATTCGTAGAAATCCTGCTGCCAGCCTGCCCCGAAGGGCCGAGGTCCTACCTGGTACTGACAAAGGCTTCTGCCCGGGGAAACAAAACCCACCACCCCACGTTCCTGGTCTCAGTTTGCAGAGATCCATGGGCACTCTCAAAGCAGCCCGAGTTGGCACAGGTGGCAGCTTGTCCCTGGGCGGCATCTTGATTTTTGGGGAAATCCAGCAGGTAGACGACCCCTAAGGAACAAGGGCCTACCTGGTACTGACAAAGGGTTCTGCCCAGGGAAACAAAATTCACCAACCCACGTTCCTCGTCTCAGTTTGCAGAGATCCATGGGTACTTTCAACGCAGCCCAAGTTGGCACAGGTGGCAGCTTGTCCCTGGGCGGCATCTTGATATTCGTTGAAATCCTGCTGCCAGCCTGCCCCTAAGGGCCGAGGCCTACCTGGTACTGACAAAGGCTTGTGCCCGGGGAAACAAAACCCACAAACCCACGTTAATGGTCTCAGTTTGAAGAACTCCGTGGGCACTCTCAAAGCAGCCCAAGTTGGCACAGGTGGCAGCTTGTCCCTGGGCAGCACCTTGATAATCGTGGAAATCCAGTAGGCTGCCTGCCCCTGAAGAACAAGGGCATACCTGGTACTGACAAAGGCTTCTGCCCGGGAAAACAAAACCCACCACCCCACGTTCCTGGTTTCAGTTTGCAGAGCTCCATGGGCACTCTCAAAGCAGCTCGAGTTGGCACAGGTGGCAGCCCTTCCCTGGGCGGCATCTTGATCTTCGTGGAAATCCAGCTGCCAGCCTGCCCCGAAGGGCCGAGGTCCTACCTGGTACAGACAAAGGCTTCTGCCCGGGGAAACAAAACCCACCACCCCACGTTCCTGGTCTCAGTTTGCAGAGATCCATGGGCACTCTCAAAGCAGCCCGAGTTGGCACAGGTGGCAGCTTGTCCCTGGGCGGCATCTTGATTTTTGGGGAAATCCAGCAGGTAGACGACCCCTAAGGAACAAGGGCCTACCTGGTACTGACAAAGGCTTCTGCCCAGGGAAACAAAATTCACCAACCCACATTCCTGGTCTCAGTTTGCAGAACTCCATGGGCACTCTCAAAGCAGCCCGAGTTGGCACAGGTGGCAGCTTGTCCCTGGGCGGCATCTTGATATTCGTGGAAAACCAGACGGCAGCCTTAGGGCCAAGGGCCTACCGGGTACTGACAAAGGCTTCTGCCCGGGAAAACAAAACCCACCACCCCACGTTCCTGGTCTCAGTTTGCAGAGCTCCATGGGCACTCTCAAAGCAGCTCGAGTTGGCAAAGGTGGCAGCTTGTCCCTGGGCGGCATCTTGATCTTCGTGGAAATCCAGCTGCCAGCCTGCCCCTGAGGAATAAGGGCCTACCTGGTACTGACAAAGGCTTCTGCCCGGGAAAACAAAACCAGGCTCCCCACTTTCTAGGTCTCAGTTTGCAGAGCTCCATGGGCCCTCTCAAAGCAGCCCGAGTTGGCACAGGTGGCAGCTTGTCCCTGGGCGGCGTCTTGATATTCGTGGAAATCCTGATGCCAGCCTGCCCCGAAGGGCCGAGGGACTACCTGGTACTGACAAAGGCTTCTGCCCGGGAAAACAAAAACCACCACCCCACGTTCCTGGTTTCAGTTCGCAGAGCTCCGTGGGCTCTCTCAAAGCAGTCCGAGTTGGCACAGGTGGCAGCTTGTCCCTGGGCGGCATCTTGATATTTCTGGAAATCCAGCAGGCAGCCGGCCCCGAAGGGCTGAGGGCCCACCTAGTACTAACAAATTCTTCTGCCGGTGAAAACAAAAGTCAGCACCCCACGTTCCTGGTTTCAGTTTGCAGAGCTCCATGGGCACTCTCAATGCAGCGTGAGTTGCCACAGGTGGCAGCTTGTCCCTGGGCGGCGTCTTGATATTCGTAGAAATCCTGCTGCCAGCCTGCCCCTAAGGGCCGAGGTCCTACCTGGTACTGACAAAGGCTTCTGCCCGGGAAAACAAAACCCACCACCCCACGTTCCTGGTCTCAGTTTGCAGAGATCCATAGGCACTCTCAAAGCAGCCCAAGTTGGCACAGGTGGCAGCTTGTCCCTGGGCGGCATCTTGATATTCGTGGAAATCCTGCTGCGAGTCTGCCCCGAAGGGCCGAGGTCCTACCTGGTACTGACAAAGGCTTCAGCCCGAGGAAACAAAATCTACCACCCCACGTTCCTGGTCTCAGTTTGAAGAACTCCGTGGGCACTCTCAAAGCAGCCCGAGTTTGCACAGGTGGCAGCTTGTCCCTGGGCGGCATCTTGATTTTTGGGGATATCCAGCAGGCAGACGACCCCTAAGGAACAAGGGCCTACCTGGTACTGACAAAGGGTTCTGCCCAGGGAAACAAAACTCAGCAACCCACGTTCCTGGTCTCAGTTTGCAGAACTCCATGGGCACTCTCAAAGCAGCCCAAGTTGGCACAGGTGGCAGCTTGTCCCTGGGCGGCATCTTGATATTCGTGGCAATCCAGCAGGCAGACGGACCCGAAGGGCCGAGGGCCCACCTAGAATTGAAAAAGGCTTCTGCCCGGTGAAACAAAACCCACAAACCCACGTTCCTGGTCTCAGTTTGCAGAGCTCCATGGGTACTTTCAACGCAGCCCAAGTTGGCACAGTTGGCAGCTTGTCCCTGGGCGGCATCTTGATATTCGTGGAAATACTGCTGCCTGCCTGCCCCGAATGGCCGAGGCCTACCTGGTACTGACAAAGGCTTGTGCCCGGAGAAAAAAAACCCACAAACCCACGTTAATGGTCTCAGTTTGAAGAACTCCGTGGGCACTCTCAAAGCAGCCCAAGTTGGCACAGGTGGCAGCTTGTCCCTGGGCAGCACCTTGATAATCGTGGAAATCCAGTAGGCTGCCTGCCCCTGAAGAACAAGGGCATACCTGGTACTGACAAAGGCTTAGGCCCAGGGCAACAAAACTCAGCAGCCCACGTTCCTGGTCTCAGTTTGCAGAGCTCCATGGGCACTCTCAAAGTAGCCCAAGTTGGCACAGTGGGCAGCTTGTCCCTGGGCGGCATCCTGATATTCATGGAAAACCAGCCGGCAGCCTTAGGGCCGAGGGCCTACCGGGTACTGACAAAGGCTTCTGCCCGGGAAAACAAAACCCACCACCCCACGTTCCTGGTTTCACTTTGCAGAGCTCCATGGGCACTCTCAAAGCAGCTCGAGTTGGTACAGGTGGCAGCTTGTCCCTGGGCGGCGTCTTGATATTCGTGGAAATCCTGCTGTCAGCCTGCCTCGAAGGGCCGAGGGACTACGTGGTACTCACAAAGGCTTCTGCCCGGGAAATCAAAAACCACCACCCCACGTTCCTGGTTTCAGTTTGCAGAGCTCCGTGGGCTCTCTCAAAGCAGTCCGAGTTGGCACAGGTGGCAGCTTGTCCCTGGGCGGCATCTTGATATTTCTGGAAATCCAGCAGGCAGCCGGCCCCGAAGGGCTTAGGGCCCACCTAGTACTAACAAATTCTTCTGCCGGCGAAAACAAAAGTCAGCACCCCACGTTCCTGGTTTCAGTTTGCAGAGATCCATGGGCACTCTCAATGCAGCGCGAGTTGGCACAGGTGGCAGCTTGTCCCTGGGCGGCGTCTTGATATTCGTAGAAATCCTGCTGCCAGCCTGCCCCGAAGGGCCGAGGTCCTACCTGGTACTGACAAAGGCTTCTGCCCGGGGAAACAAAACCCACCACCCCACGTTCCTGGTCTCAGTTTGCAGAGATCCATGGGCACTCTCAAAGCAGCCCGAGTTGGCACAGGTGGCAGCTTGTCCCTGGGCGGCATCTTGATTTTTGGGGAAATCCAGCAGGTAGACGACCCCTAAGGAACAAGGGCCTACCTGGTACTGACAAAGGGTTCTGCCCAGGGAAACAAAATTCACCAACCCACGTTCCTCGTCTCAGTTTGCAGAGATCCATGGGTACTTTCAACGCAGCCCAAGTTGGCACAGGTGGCAGCTTGTCCCTGGGCGGCATCTTGATATTCGTTGAAATCCTGCTGCCAGCCTGCCCCTAAGGGCCGAGGCCTACCTGGTACTGACAAAGGCTTGTGCCCGGGGAAACAAAACCCACAAACCCACGTTAATGGTCTCAGTTTGAAGAACTCCGTGGGCACTCTCAAAGCAGCCCAAGTTGGCACAGGTGGCAGCTTGTCCCTGGGCAGCACCTTGATAATCGTGGAAATCCAGTAGGCTGCCTGCCCCTGAAGAACAAGGGCATACCTGGTACTGACAAAGGCTTCTGCCCGGGAAAACAAAACCCACCACCCCACGTTCCTGGTTTCAGTTTGCAGAGCTCCATGGGCACTCTCAAAGCAGCTCGAGTTGGCACAGGTGGCAGCCCTTCCCTGGGCGGCATCTTGATCTTCGTGGAAATCCAGCTGCCAGCCTGCCCCGAAGGGCCGAGGTCCTACCTGGTACAGACAAAGGCTTCTGCCCGGGGAAACAAAACCCACCACCCCACGTTCCTGGTCTCAGTTTGCAGAGATCCATGGGCACTCTCAAAGCAGCCCGAGTTGGCACAGGTGGCAGCTTGTCCCTGGGCGGCATCTTGATTTTTGGGGAAATCCAGCAGGTAGACGACCCCTAAGGAACAAGGGCCTACCTGGTACTGACAAAGGCTTCTGCCCAGGGAAACAAAATTCACCAACCCACATTCCTGGTCTCAGTTTGCAGAACTCCATGGGCACTCTCAAAGCAGCACGAGTTGGCACAGGTGGCAGCTTGTCCCTGGGCGGCATCTTGATATTCGTGGAAAACCAGACGGCAGCCTTAGGGCCAAGGGCCTACCGGGTACTGACAAAGGCTTCTGCCCGGGAAAACAAAACCCACCACCCCACGTTCCTGGTTTCACTTTGCAGAGCTCCATGGGCACTCTCAAAGCAGCTCGAGTTGGCAAAGGTGGCAGCTTGTCCCTGGGCGGCATCTTGATCTTCGTGGAAATCCAGCTGCCAGCCTGCCCCTGAGGAATAAGGGCCTACCTGGTACTGACAAAGGCTTCTGCCCGGGAAAACAAAACCAGGCTCCCCACTTTCTATGTCTCAGTTTGCAGAGCTCCATGGGCACTCTCAAAGCAGCCCGAGTTGGCACAGGTGGCAGCTTGTCCCTGGGCGGCGTCTTGATATTCGTGGAAATCCTGATGCCAGCCTGCCCCGAAGGGCCGAGGGACTACCTGGTACTGACAAAGGCTTCTGCCCGGGAAAACAAAAACCACCACCCCACGTTCCTGGTTTCAGTTCGCAGAGCTCCGTGGGCTCTCTCAAAGCAGTCCGAGTTGGCACAGGTGGCAGCTTGTCCCTGGGCGGCATCTTGATATTTCTGGAAATCCAGCAGGCAGCCGGCCCCGAAGGGCTGAGGGCCCACCTAGTACTAACAAATTCTTCTGCCGGTGAAAACAAAAGTCAGCACCCCACGTTCCTGGTTTCAGTTTGCAGAGCTCCATGGGCACTCTCAATGCAGCGTGAGTTGCCACAGGTGGCAGCTTGTCCCTGGGCGGCGTCTTGATATTCGTAGAAATCCTGCTGCCAGCCTGCCCCTAAGGGCCGAGGTCCTACCTGGTACTGACAAAGGCTTCTGCCCGGGAAAACAAAACCCACCACCCCACGTTCCTGGTCTCAGTTTGCAGAGATCCATAGGCACTCTCAAAGCAGCCCAAGTTGGCACAGGTGGCAGCTTGTCCCTGGGCGGCATCTTGATATTCGTGGAAATCCTGCTGCGAGTCTGCCCCGAAGGGCCGAGGTCCTACCTGGTACTGACAAAGGCTTCAGCCCGAGGAAACAAAATCTACCACCCCACGTTCCTGGTCTCAGTTTGAAGAACTCCGTGGGCACTCTCAAAGCAGCCCGAGTTTGCACAGGTGGCAGCTTGTCCCTGGGCGGCATCTTGATTTTTGGGGATATCCAGCAGGCAGACGACCCCTAAGGAACAAGGGCCTACCTGGTACTGACAAAGGGTTCTGCCCAGGGAAACAAAACTCAGCAACCCACGTTCCTGGTCTCAGTTTGCAGAACTCCATGGGCACTCTCAAAGCAGCCCGAGTTGGCACAGGTGGCAGCTTGTCCCTGGGCGGCATCTTGATATTCGTGGCAATCCAGCAGGCAGACGGACCCGAAGGGCCGAGGGCCCACCTAGAATTGAAAAAGGCTTCTGCCCGGTGAAACAAAACCCACAAACCCACGTTCCTGGTCTCAGTTTGCAGAGATCCATGGGTACTTTCAACGCAGCCCAAGTTGGCCCAGGTGGCAGCTTGTCCCTGGGCGGCATCTTGATATTCGTGGAAATACTGCTGCCTGCCTGCCCCGAATGGCCGAGGCCTACCTGGTACTGACAAAGGCTTGTGCCCGGAGAAAAAAAACCCACAAACCCACGTTAATGGTCTCAGTTTGAAGAACTCCGTGGGCACTCTCAAAGCAGCCCAAGTTGGCACAGGTGGCAGCTTGTCCCTGGGCAGCACCTTGATAATCGTGGAAATCCAGTAGGCTGCCTGCCCCTGAAGAACAAGGGCATACCTGGTACTGACAAAGGCTTAGGCCCAGGGCAACAAAACTCAGCAGCCCACGTTCCTGGTCTCAGTTTGCAGAGCTCCATGGGCACTCTCAAAGTAGCCCAAGTTGGCACAGTGGGCAGCTTGTCCCTGGGCGGCATCCTGATATTCATGGAAAACCAGCCGGCAGCCTTAGGGCCGAGGGCATACCGGGTACTGACAAAGGCTTCTGCCCGGGAAAACAAAACCCACCACCCCACGTTCCTGGTTTCACTTTGCAGAGCTCCATGGGCACTCTCAAAGCAGCGCGAGTTGGCACAGGTGGCAGCTTGTCCCTGGGCGGCGTCTTGATATTCGTAGAAATCCTGCTGCCAGCCTGCCCCGAAGGGCCGAGGTCCTACCTGGTACTGACAAAGGCTTCTGCCCGGGGAAACAAAACCCACCACCCCACGTTCCTGGTCTCAGCTTGCAGAGATCCATGGGCACTCTCAAAGCAGCCCGAGTTGGCACAGGTGGCAGCTTGTCCCTGGGCGGCATCTTGATTTTTGGGGAAATCCAGCAGGTAGACGACCCCTAAGGAACAAGGGCCTACCTGGTACTGACAAAGGGTTCTGCCCAGGGAAACAAAATTCACCAACCCACGTTCCTCGTCTCAGTTTGCAGAGATCCATGGGTACTTTCAACGCAGCCCAAGTTGGCACAGGTGGCAGCTTGTCCCTGGGCGGCATCTTGATATTCGTGGAAATCCTGCTGCCAGCCTGCCCCGAATGGCCGAGGCCTACCTGGTACTGACAAAGGCTTGTGCCCGGGGAAACAAAACCCACAAACCCACGTTAATGGTCTCAGTTTGAAGAACTCCGTGGGCACTCTCAAAGCAGCCCAAGTTGGCACAGGTGGCAGCTTGTCCCTGGGCAGCACCTTGATAATCGTGGAAATCCAGTAGGCTGCCTGCCCCTGAAGAACAAGGGCATACCTGGTACTGACAAAGGCTTCTGCCCGGGAAAACAAAACCCACCACCCCACGTTCCTGGTTTCAGTTTGCAGAGCTCCATGGGCACTCTCAAAGCAGCTCGAGTTGGCACAGGTGGCAGCCCTTCCCTGGGCGGCATCTTGATCTTCGTGGAAATCCAGCTGCCAGCCTGCCCCGAAGGGCCGAGGTCCTACCTGGTACAGACAAAGGCTTCTGCCCGGGGAAACAAAACCCACCACCCCACGTTCCTGGTCTCAGTTTGCAGAGATCCATGGGCACTCTCAAAGCAGCCCGAGTTGGCACAGGTGGCAGCTTGTCCCTGGGCGGCATCTTGATTTTTGGGGAAATCCAGCAGGTAGACGACCCCTAAGGAACAAGGGCCTACCTGGTACTGACAAAGGCTTCTGCCCAGGGAAACAAAATTCACCAACCCACATTCCTGGTCTCAGTTTGCAGAACTCCATGGGCACTCTCAAAGCAGCACGAGTTGGCACAGGTGGCAGCTTGTCCCTGGGCGGCATCTTGATATTCGTGGAAAACCAGACGGCAGCCTTAGGGCCAAGGGCCTACCGGGTACTGACAAAGGCTTCTGCCCGGGAAAACAAAACCCACCACCCCACGTTCCTGGTTTCAGTTTGCAGAGCTCCATGGGCACTCTCAAAGCAGCTCGAGTTGGCAAAGGTGGCAGCTTGTCCCTGGGCGGCATCTTGATCTTCGTGGAAATCCAGCTGCCAGCCTGCCCCTGAGGAATAAGGGCCTACCTGGTACTGACAAAGGCTTCTGCCCGGGAAAACAAAAACCACCACCCCACGTTCCTGGTTTCAGTTCGCAGAGCTCCGTGGGCTCTCTCAAAGCAGTCCGAGTTGGCACAGGTGGCAGCTTGTCCCTGGGCGGCATCTTGATATTTCTGGAAATCCAGCAGGCAGCCGGCCCCGAAGGGCTGAGGGCCCACCTAGTACTAACAAATTCTTCTGCCGGTGAAAACAAAAGTCAGCACCCCACGTTCCTGGTTTCAGTTTGCAGAGCTCCATGGGCACTCTCAATGCAGCGTGAGTTGCCACAGGTGGCAGCTTGTCCCTGGGCGGCGTCTTGATATTCGTAGAAATCCTGCTGCCAGCCTGCCCCTAAGGGCCGAGGTCCTACCTGGTACTGACAAAGGCTTGTGCCCGGGAAAACAAAACCCACCACCCCACGTTCCTGGTCTCAGTTTGCAGAGATCCATAGGCACTCTCAAAGCAGCCCAAGTTGGCACAGGTGGCAGCTTGTCCCTGGGCGGCATCTTGATATTCGTGGAAATCCTGCTGCGAGTCTGCCCCGAAGGGCCGAGGTCCTACCTGGTACTGACAAAGGCTTCAGCCCGAGGAAACAAAATCTACCACCCCACGTTCCTGGTCTCAGTTTGAAGAACTCCGTGGGCACTCTCAAAGCAGCCCGAGTTTGCACAGGTGGCAGCTTGTCCCTGGGCGGCATCTTGATTTTTGGGGATATCCAGCAGGCAGACGACCCCTAAGGAACAAGGGCCTACCTGGTACTGACAAAGGGTTCTGCCCAGGGAAACAAAACTCAGCAACCCACGTTCCTGGTCTCAGTTTGCAGAACTCCATGGGCACTCTCAAAGCAGCCCAAGTTGGCACAGGTGGCAGCTTGTCCCTGGGCGGCATCTTGATATTCGTGGCAATCCAGCAGGCAGACGGACCCGAAGGGCCGAGGGCCCACCTAGAATTGAAAAAGGCTTCTGCCCGGTGAAACAAAACCCACAAACCCACGTTCCTGGTCTCAGTTTGCAGAGCTCCATGGGTACTTTCAACGCAGCCCAAGTTGGCCCAGGTGGCAGCTTGTCCCTGGGCGGCATCTTGATATTCGTGGAAATACTGCTGCCTGCCTGCCCCGAATGGCCGAGGCCTACCTGGTACTGACAAAGGCTTGTGCCCGGAGAAAAAAAAACCCACAAACCCACGTTAATGGTCTCAGTTTGAAGAACTCCGTGGGCACTCTCAAAGCAGCCCAAGTTGGCACAGGTGGCAGCTTGTCCCTGGGCAGCACCTTGATAATCGTGGAAATCCAGTAGGCTGCCTGCCCCTGAAGAACAAGGGCATACCTGGTACTGACAAAGGCTTAGGCCCAGGGCAACAAAACTCAGCAGCCCACGTTCCTGGTCTCAGTTTGCAGAGCTCCATGGGCACTCTCAAAGTAGCCCAAGTTGGCACAGTGGGCAGCTTGTCCCTGGGCGGCATCCTGATATTCATGGAAAACCAGCCGGCAGCCTTAGGGCCGAGGGCCTACCGGGTACTGACAAAGGCTTCTGCCCGGGAAAACAAAACCCACCACCCCACGTTCCTGGTTTCACTTTGCAGAGCTCCATGGGCACTCTCAAAGCAGCGCGAGTTGGCACAGGTGGCAGCTTGTCCCTGGGCGGCGTCTTGATATTCGTAGAAATCCTGCTGCCAGCCTGCCCCGAAGGGCCGAGGTCCTACCTGGTACTGACAAAGGCTTCTGCCCGGGGAAACAAAACCCACCACCCCACGTTCCTGGTCTCAGCTTGCAGAGATCCATGGGCACTCTCAAAGCAGCCCGAGTTGGCACAGGTGGCAGCTTGTCCCTGGGCGGCATCTTGATTTTTGGGGAAATCCAGCAGGTAGACGACCCCTAAGGAACAAGGGCCTACCTGGTACTGACAAAGGGTTCTGCCAGGGAAACAAAATTCACCAACCCACGTTCCTCGTCTCAGTTTGCAGAGATCCATGGTACTTTCAACGCAGCCCAAGTTGGCACAGGTGGCAGCTTGTCCCTGGGCGGCATCTTGATATTCGTGGAAATCCTGCTGCCAGCCTGCCCCGAATGGCCGAGGCCTACCTGGTACTGACAAAGGCTTGTGCCCGGGGAAACAAAACCCACAAACCCACGTTAATGGTCTCAGTTTGAAGAACTCCGTGGGCACTCTCAAAGCAGCCCAAGTTGGCACAGGTGGCAGCTTGTCCCTGGGCAGCACCTTGATAATCGTGGAAATCCAGTAGGCTGCCTGCCCCTGAAGAACAAGGGCATACCTGGTACTGACAAAGGCTTCTGCCCGGGAAAACAAAACCCACCACCCCACGTTCCTGGTTTCAGTTTGCAGAGCTCCATGGGCACTCTCAAAGCAGCTCGAGTTGGCACAGGTGGCAGCCCTTCCCTGGGCGGCATCTTGATCTTCGTGGAAATCCAGCTGCCAGCCTGCCCCGAAGGGCCGAGGTCCTACCTGGTACAGACAAAGGCTTCTGCCCGGGGAAACAAAACCCACCACCCCACGTTCCTGGTCTCAGTTTGCAGAGATCCATGGGCACTCTCAAAGCAGCCCGAGTTGGCACAGGTGGCAGCTTGTCCCTGGGCGGCATCTTGATTTTTGGGGAAATCCAGCAGGTAGACGACCCCTAAGGAACAAGGGCCTACCTGGTACTGACAAAGGGTTCTGCCCAGGGAAACAAAATTCACCAACCCACATTCCTGGTCTCAGTTTGCAGAACTCCATGGGCACTCTCAAAGCAGCACGAGTTGGCACAGGTGGCAGCTTGTCCCTGGGCGGCATCTTGATATTCGTGGAAAACCAGACGGCAGCCTTAGGGCCAAGGGCCTACCTGGTACTGACAAAGGCTTCTGCCCGGGAAAACAAAACCCACCACCCCACGTTCCTGGTTTCAGTTTGCAGAGCTCCATGGGCACTCTCAAAGCAGCTCGAGTTGGCAAAGGTGGCAGCTTGTCCCTGGGCGGCATCTTGATCTTCGTGGAAATCCAGCTGCCAGCCTGCCCCTGAGGAATAAGGGCCTACCTGGTACTGACAAAGGCTTCTGCCCGGGAAAACAAAACCAGGCTCCCCACTTTCTAGGTCTCAGTTTGCAGAGCTCCATGGGCACTCTCAAAGCAGCCCGAGTTGGCACAGGTGGCAGCTTGTCCCTGGGCGGCGTCTTGATATTCGTGGAAATCCTGATGCCAGCCTGCCCCGAAGGGCCGAGGGACTACCTGGTACTGACAAAGGCTTCTGCCCGGGAAAACAAAAACCACCACCCCACGTTCCTGGTTTCAGTTCGCAGAGCTCCGTGGGCTCTCTCAAAGCAGTCCGAGTTGGCACAGGTGGCAGCTTGTCCCTGGGCGGCATCTTGATATTTCTGGAAATCCAGCAGGCAGCCGGCCCCGAAGGGCTGAGGGCCCACCTAGTACTAACAAATTCTTCTGCCGGTGAAAACAAAAGTCAGCACCCCACGTTCCTGGTTTCAGTTTGCAGAGCTCCATGGGCACTCTCAATGCAGCGTGAGTTGCCACAGGTGGCAGCTTGTCCCTGGGCGGCGTCTTGATATTCGTAGAAATCCTGCTGCCAGCCTGCCCCTAAGGGCCGAGGTCCTACCTGGTACTGACAAAGGCTTCTGCCCGGGAAAACAAAACCCACCACCCCACGTTCCTGGTCTCAGTTTGCAGAGATCCATAGGCACTCTCAAAGCAGCCCAAGTTGGCACAGGTGGCAGCTTGTCCCTGGGCGGCATCTTGATATTCGTGGAAATCCTGCTGCGAGTCTGCCCCGAAGGGCCGAGGTCCTACCTGGTACTGACAAAGGCTTCAGCCCGAGGAAACAAAATCTACCACCCCACGTTCCTGGTCTCAGTTTGAAGAACTCCGTGGGCACTCTCAAAGCAGCCCGAGTTTGCACAGGTGGCAGCTTGTCCCTGGGCGGCATCTTGATTTTTGGGGATATCCAGCAGGCAGACGACCCCTAAGGAACAAGGGCCTACCTGGTACTGACAAAGGGTTCTGCCCAGGGAAACAAAACTCAGCAACCCACGTTCCTGGTCTCAGTTTGCAGAACTCCATGGGCACTCTCAAAGCAGCCCAAGTTGGCACAGGTGGCAGCTTGTCCCTGGGCGGCATCTTGATATTCGTGGCAATCCAGCAGGCAGACGAACCCGAAGGGCCGAGGGCCCACCTAGAATTGAAAAAGGCTTCTGCCCGGTGAAACAAAACCCACAAACCCACGTTCCTGGTCTCAGTTTGCAGAGCTCCATGGGTACTTTCAACGCAGCCCAAGTTGGCACAGGTGGCAGCTTGTCCCTGGGCGGCATCTTGATATTCGTGGAAATACTGCTGCCTGCCTGCCCCGAATGGCCGAGGCCTACCTGGTACTGACAAAGGCTTGTGCCCGGAGAAAAAAAACCCACAAACCCACGTTAATGGTCTCAGTTTGAAGAACTCCGTGGGCACTCTCAAAGCAGCCCAAGTTGGCACAGGTGGCAGCTTGTCCCTGGGCAGCACCTTGATAATCGTGGAAATCCAGCAGGCTGCCTGCCCCTGAAGAACAAGGGCATACCTGGTACTGACAAAGGCTTAGGCCCAGGGCAACAAAACTCAGCAGCCCACGTTCCTGGTCTCAGTTTGCAGAGCTCCATGGGCACTCTCAAAGTAGCCCAAGTTGGCACAGTGGGCAGCTTGTCCCTGGGCGGCATCCTGATATTCATGGAAAACCAGCCGGCCGCCTTAGGGCCGAGGGCCTACCGGGTACTGACAAAGGCTTCTGCCCGGGAAAACAAAACCCACCACCCCACGTTCCTGGTTTCACTTTGCAGAGCTCCATGGGCACTCTCAAAGCAGCTCGAGTTGGCACAGGTGGCAGCTTGTCCCTGGGCGGCATCTTGATCTTCGTGGAAATCCAGCTGCCAGCCTGCCCCTGAGGAATAAGGGCCTACCTGGTACAGACAAAGGCTTCTGCCCGGGAAAACAAAACATACCACCCCACGTTCCTGGTCTCAGTTTGCAGAGCTCCGTGGGCACTCTCAAAGCAGCCCGAGTTTGCACAGGTGGCAGCTCGTCCCTGGACAGCATCTTGATATACGTGGATATCCAGGTGGCAGCCGGCCCCTAAGGAACAAGGGCCTACCTGGTACTGACAAATACTCCTGCCCGGGAAAACAAAACCAGGCTCCCCACTTTCCTGGTCTCAGTTTGCAGAGCTCCATGGGCACTCTCAAAGCAGCCCGAGTTGGCACAGCTGGCAGCTTGTCCCTGGGCGGCGTCTTGATATTCGTGGAAATCCTGCTGCCAGCCTGCCCCGAAGGGCTGAGGGACTACCTGGTACTGACAAAGGCTTCTGCCCGGGAAAACAAAACCCACCACCCCACGTTCCTGGTTTCAGTTCGCAGAGCTCCGTTGGCTCTCTCAAAGCATTCCGAGCTGGCACAGGTGGCAGCTTGTCCCTGGGCGGCATCTTGATATTTGCGGAAATCCAGCAGGCAGACGGCCCCGAAGGGCCGAGGGCCCACCTAGAACTGACAAAGTCTTCTGCCCGGGGAAACAAAATTCACAAACCCACGTTCCTGGTCTCAGTTTGCAGAGATCCATGGGTACTTTCAACGCAGCCCAAGTTGGCCCAGGTGGCAGCTTGTCCCTGGGCGGCATCTTGATATTCGTGGAAATCCTGCTGCCAGCCTGCCCCGAATGGCCGAGGCCTACCTGGTACTGACAAAGGCTTGTGCCCGGGGAAACAAAACCCACCACCCCACGTTCCTGGTCTCCGTTGCGAGAACTCTGTGGGCACTCTCAAAGCAGCCCAAGTTGGCACAGGTGGCAGCTTGTCCCTGGGCAGCACCTTGATAATCGTGGAAATCCAGTAGGCTGCCTGCCCCTGAAGAACAAGGGCATACCTGGTACTTACAAAGGCTTAGGCCCAGGGAAACAAAACTCAGTAACCCACGTTCCTGGTCTCAGTTTGCAGAACTCCATGGGCACTCTCAAAGCAGCCCAAGTTGGCACAGGTGGCAGCTTGTCCCTGGGCGGCATCTTGATATTCGTGGCAATCCAGCAGGCAGACGGACCCGAAAGGCCGAGGGCCCACCTAGAATTGAAAAAGGCTTCTGCCCGGTGAAACAAAACCCACAAACCCACGTTCCTGGTCTCAGTTTGCAGAGCTCCATGGGTACTTTCAACGCAGCCCAAGTTGGCCCAGGTGGCAGCTTGTCCCTGGGCGGCATCTTGATATTCGTGGAAATACTACTGCCTGCCTGCCCCGAATGGCCGAGGCCTACCTGGTACTGACAAAGGCTTGTGCCCGGAGAAAAAAAACCCACAAACCCCCGTTAATGGTCTCAGTTTGAAGAACTCCGAGGGCACTCTCAAAGCAGCCCAAGTTGGCACAGGTGGCAGCTTGTCCCTGGGCAGCATCTTGATAATCGTGGAAATCCAGTAGGCTGCCTGCCCCTGAAGAACAAGGGCATACCTGGTACTGACAAAGGCTTAGGCCCAGGGCAACAAAACTCAGCAGCCCACGTTCCTGGTCTCAGTTTGCAGAGCTCCATGGGCACTCTCAAAGTAGCCCAAGTTGGCACAGTGGGCAGCTTGTCCCTGGGCGGCATCCTGATATTCATGGAAAACCAGCCGGCAGCCTTAGGGCAAAGGGCCTACCGGGTACTGACAAAGGGTTCTGCCCAGGAAAACAAAACCCACCACCCCACGTTCCTGGTTTCAGTTTGCAGAGCTCCATGGGCACTCTCAAAGCAGCTCGAGTTGGCACAGGTGGCAGCTTGTCCCTGGGCGGCATCTTGATCTTCGTGGAAATCCAGCTGCCAGCCTGCCCCTGAGGAATAAGGGCCTACCTGGTACAGACAAAGGCTTCTGCCCGGGAAAACAAAACCAACCACCCCACGTTCCTGGTCTCAGTTTGCAGAGCTCCGTGGGCACTCTCAAAGCAGCCCGAGTTTGCACAGGTGGCAGCTCGTCCCTTGACAGCATCTTGATATACGTGGATATCCAGGTGGCAGCCGGCCCCTAAGGAACAAGGGTCTACCTGGTACTGACAAATACTCCTGCCCGGGAAAACAAAACCAGGCTCCCCACTTTCCTGGTCTCAGTTTGCAGAGCTCCATGGGCACTCTCAAAGCCGCCCGAGTTGGCACAGCTGGCAGCTTGTCCCTGGGCGGCGTCTTGATATTCGTGGAAATCCTGCTGCCAGCCTGCCCCGAAGGGCTGAGGGACTACCTGGTACTGACAAAGGCTTCTGCCCGGGAAAACAAAACCCACCACCCCACGTTCCTGGTTTCAGTTCGCAGAGCTCCGTTGGCTCTCTCAAAGCATTCCGAGCTGGCACAGGTGGCAGCTTGTCCCTGGGCGGCATCTTGATATTTGCGGAAATCCAGCAGGCAGACGGCCCCGAAGGGCCGAGGGCCCACCTAGAACTGAAAAAGTCTTCTGCCCGGGGAAACAAAATTCACCAACCCACGTTCCTGGTCTCAGTTTGCAGAGATCCATGGGTACTTTCAACGCAGCCCAAGTTGGCACAGGTGGCAGCTTGTCCCTGGGCGGCATCTTGATATTCGTGGAAATCCTGCTGCCAGCCTGCCCCGAATGGCCGAGGCCTACCTGGTACTGACAAAGGCTTGTGCCCGGGGAAACAAAACCCACAAACCCACGTTCCTGGTCTCCGTTGCGAGAACTCTGTGGGCACTCTCAAAGCAGCCCAAGTTGGCACAGGTGGCAGCTTGTCCCTGGGCAGCACCTTGATAATCGTGGAAATCCAGTAGGCTGCCTGCCCCTGAAGAACAAGGGCATACCTGGTACTTACAAAGGCTTAGGCCCAGGGAAACAAAACTCAGTAACCCACGTTCCTGGTCTCAGTTTGCAGAACTCCATGGGCACTCTCAAAGCAGCCCAAGTTGGCACAGGTGGCAGCTTGTCCCTGGGCGGCATCTTGATATTTGTGGCAATCCAGCAGGCAGACGGACCCGAAGGGCCGAGGGCCCACCTAGAATTGAAAAAGGCTTCTGCCCGGTGAAACAAAACCCACAAACCCACGTTCCTGGTCTCAGTTTGCAGAGCTCCATGGGTACTTTCAACGCAGCCCAAGTTGGCACAGGTGGCAGCTTGTCCCTGGGCGGCATCTTGATATTCGTGGAAATACTGCTGCCTGCCTGCCCCGAATGGCCGAGGCCTACCTGGTACTGACAAAGGCTTGTGCCCGGAGGAAAAAAATCCCACAAACCCCCGTTAATGGTCTCAGTTTGAAGAACTCCGAGGGCACTCTCAAAGCAGCCCAAGTTGGCACAGGTGGCAGCTTGTCCCTGGGCAGCATCTTGATAATCGTGGAAATCCAGTAGGCTGCCTGCCCCTGAAGAACAAGGGCATACCTGGTACTGACAAAGGCTTAGGCCCTGGGCAACAAAACTCAGCAGCCCACGTTCCTGGTCTCAGTTTGCAGAGCTCCATGGGCACTCTCAAAGTAGCCCAAGTTGGCACAGTGGGCAGCTTGTCCCTGGGCGGCATCCTGATATTCATGGAAAACCAGCCGGCAGCCTTAGGGCCGAGGGCCTACCGGGTACTGACAAAGGGTTCTGCCCAGGAAAACAAAACCCACCACCCCACGTTCCTGGTTTCAGTTTGCAGAGCTCCATGGGCACTCTCAAAGCAGCTCGAGTTGGCACAGGTGGCAGCTTGTCCCTGGGCGGCATCTTGATCTTCGTGGAAATCCAGCTGCCAGTCTGCCCCTGAGGAATAAGGGCCTACCTGGTACAGACAAAGGCTTCTGCCCGGGAAAACAAAACCAACCACCCCACGTTCCTGGTCTCAGTTTGCAGAGCTCCGTGGGCACTCTCAAAGCAGCCCGAGTTTGCACAGGTGGCAGCTCGTCCCTGGACAGCATCTTGATATATGTGGATATCCAGGTGGCAGCCGGCCCCTAAGGAACAAGGGTCTACCTGGTACTGACAAATACTCCTGCCCGGGAAAACAAAACCAGGCTCCCCACTTTCCTGGTCTCAGTTTGCAGAGCTCCATGGGCACTCTCAAAGCAGCCCGAGTTGGCACAGCTGGCAGCTTGTCCCTGGGCGGCGTCTTGATATTCGTGGAAATCCTGCTGCCAGCCTGCCCCGAAGGGCTGAGGGACTACCTGGTACTGACAAAGGCTTCTGCCCGGGAAAACAAAACCCACCACCCCACGTTCCTGGTTTCAGTTCGCAGAGCTCCGTTGGCTCTCTCAAAGCATTCCGAGCTGGCACAGGTGGCAGCTTGTCCCTGGGCGGCATCTTGATATTTGCGGAAATCCAGCTGGCAGACGGCCACGAAGGGCCGAGGGCCCACCTAGAACTGAAAAAGGCTTCTGCCCGGGGAAACAAAATTCACCAACCCACGTTCCTGGTCTCAGTTTGCAGAGATCCATGGGTACTTTCAACGCAGCCCAAGTTGGCACAGGTGGCAGCTTGTCCCTGGGCGGCATCTTGATATTCGTGGAAATCCTGCTGCCAGCCTGCCCCGAATGGCCGAGGCCTACCTGGTAATGACAAAGGCTTGTGCCCGGGGAAACAAAACCCACCACCCCACGTTCCTGGTCTCCGTTGCGAGAACTCTGTGGGCACTCTCAAAGCAGCTCGAGTTGGCACAGGTGGCAGCTTGTCCCTGGGCGGCATCTTGATCTTCGTGGAAATCCAGTAGGCTGCCTGCCCCTGAGGAATAAGGGCCTACGTGGTACTTACAAAGGCTTAGGCCCAGGGCAACAAAACTCAGCAGCCCACGTTCCTGGTCTCAGTTTGCAGAGCTCCATGGGCACTCTCAAAGTTGCCCAACTTGGCACAGGTGGCAGCTTGTCCCTGGGCGGCATCCTGATATTCATGGAAAACCAGCCGGCAGCCTTAGGGCCAAGGGCCTACCGGGTACTGAAAAAGGCTTCTGCCCGGGAAAACAAAACCCACCACCCCACGTTCCTGGTTTCAGTTTGCAGAGCTCCGTGGGCACTCTCAAAGCAGCCCGAGTTAGCACAGGTGGCAGCTCGTCCCTGGGCAGCATCTTGATATACGTGGATATCCAGGTGGCAGCCGGCCCCTAAGGAACAAGGGCCTACCTGGTACTGACAAATACTTCTGCCCGGGAAAACAAAACCACGCTCCCCACTTTCCTGGTCTCAGTTTGCAGAGCTCCATGGGCACTCTCAAAGCAGCCCGAGTTGGCACAGCTGGCAGCTTGTCCCTGGGCGGCGTCTTGATATTCGTGGAAATCCTGCTGCCAGCCTGCCTCGAAGGGCCGAGGGACTACCTGGTACTGACAAAGGCTTCTGCCCGGGAAAACAAAAACCACCACCCCACGTTCCTGGTTTCAGTTCGCAGAGCTCCGTGGGCTCTCTCAAAGCAGTCCGAGTTGGCACAGGTGGCAGCTTGTCCCTGGGCGGCATCTTGATCTTCGTGGAAATCCAGCAGGCAGCCGGCCCCGAAGGGCTGAGGGCCCACCTAGTACTAACAAATTCTTCTGCCGGCGAAAACAAAAGTCAGCACCCCACGTTCCTGGTTTCAGTTTGCAGAGCTCCATGGGCACTCTCAATGCAGCGCGAGTTGGCACAGGTGGCAGCTTGTCCCTGGGCGGCGTCTTGATATTCGTAGAAATCCTGCTGCCAGCCTGCCCCGAAGGGCCGAGGTCCTACCTGGTACTGACAAAGGCTTCTGCCCGGGGAAACAAAACCCACCGCCCCACGTTCCTGGTCTCAGTTTGCAGAGATCCATGGGCACTCTCAAAGCAGCCCGAGTTGGCACAGGTGGCAGCTTGTCCCTGGGCGGCATCTTGATTTTTGGGGAAATCCAGCAGGTAGACGACCCCTAAGGAACAAGGGCCTACCTGGTACTGACAAAGGGTTCTGCCCAGGGAAACAAAATTCACCAACCCACGTTCCTGGTCTCAGTTTGCAGAACTCCATGGGCACTCTCAAAGCAGCCCGAGTTGGCACAGGTGGCAGCTTGTCCCTGGGCGGCATCTTGATATTCGTGGCAATCCAGCAGGCAGACGGACCCGAAGGGCCGAGGGCCCACCTAGAATTGAAAAAGGCTTCTGCCCGGTGAAACAAAACCCACAAACCCACGTTCCTGGTCTCAGTTTGCAGAGATCCATGGGTACTTTCAACGCAGCCCAAGTTGGCACAGGTGGCAGCTTGTCCCTGGGCGGCATCTTGATATTCGTGGAAATCCTGCTGCCAGCCTGCCCCGAATGGACGAGGCCTACCTGGTACTGACAAAGGCTTCTGCCCGGGGAAACAAAACCCACAAACCCACGTTAATGGTCTCAGTTTGAAGAACTCCGTGGGCACTCTCAAAGCAGCCCAAGTTGGCACAGGTGGCAGCTTGTCCCTGGGCAGCACCTTGATAATCGTGGAAATCCAGTAGGCTGCCTGCCCCTGAAGAACAAGGGCATACCTGGTACTTACAAAGGCTTAGGCCCAGGGCAACAAAACTCAGCACCCCACGTTCCTGGTCTCAGTTTGCAGAGCTCCATGGGCACTCTCAAAGTAGCCCAAGTTGGCACAGGTGGCAGCTTGTCCCTGGGCGGCATCTGGATCTTCGTGGAAATCCAGCTGCCAGCCTGCCCCTGAGTAATAAGGGCCTACCTGGTACTGACAAAGGCTTCTGCCCGGGAAAACAAAACCCACCACCCCACGTTCCTGGTCTCAGTTTGCAGAGCTCCGTGGGCACTCTCAAAGCAGCCCGAGTTAGCACAGGTGGCAGCTCGTCCCTGGACAGCATCTTGATATACGTGGATATCCAGGTGGCAGCCGGCCCCTAAGGAACAAGGGCCTACCTGGTACTGACAAATACTTCTGCCCGGGAAAACAAAACCAGGCTCCCCACTTTCCTCGTCTCAGTTTGCAGAGCTCCATGGGCACTCTCAAAGCAGCCCGAGTTGGCACAGGTGGCAGCTTGTCCCTGGGCGGCATCTTGATATTCGTGGAAATCCTGCGGCCAGCCTGCCCCGAAGGGCCGAGGGACTACCTGGTACTGACAAAGGCTTCTGCCCGGGAAAACAAAAACCACCACCCCACGTTCCTGGTTTCAGTTCGCAGAGCTCCGTGGGCTCTCTCAAAGCAGTCCGAGTTGGCACAGGTGGCAGCTTGTCCCTGGGCGGCATCGTGATATTTCTGGAAATCCAGCAGGCAGCCGGCCCCGAAGGGCTTAGGGCCCACCTAGTACTAACAAATTCTTCAGCCGGCGAAAACAAAAGTCAGCACCCCACGTTCCTGGTTTCAGTTTGCAGAGCTCCATGGGCACTCTCAATGCAGCGCGAGTTGCCACAGGTGGCAGCTTGTCCCTGGGCGGCGTCTTGATATTCGTAGAAATCCTGCTGCCAGCCTGCCCCGAAAGGCCGAGGTCCTACCTGGTACTGACAAAGGCTTCTGCCCGGGGAAACAAAACCCACCACCCCACGTTCCTGGTCTCAGTTTGCAGAGATCCATGGGCACTCTCAAAGCAGCCCGAGTTGGCACAGGTGGCAGCTTGTCCCTGGGCGGCATCTTGATTTTTGGGGAAATCCAGCAGGTAGACGACCCCTAAGGAACAAGGGCATACCTGGTACTGACAAAGGGTTCTGCCTAGGGAAACAAAATTCACCAACCCACGTTCCTGGTCTCAGTTTGCAGAACTCCATGGGCACTCTCAAAGCAGCCCGAGTTGGCACAGGTGGCAGCTTGTCCCTGGGCGGCATCTTGATATTCGTGGAAATCCAGCTGACAGCCTGCCCCGAATGGCCGAGGCCTGCCTGGTACTGACAAAGGCTTGTGCCCGGGGAAACAAAACCCACAAACCCACGTTAATGGTCTCAGTTTGAAGAACTCCGTGGGCACTCTCAAAGCAGCCCAAGTTGGCACAGGTGGCAGCTTGTCCCTGGGCAGCACCTTGATAATCGTGGAAATCCAGTAGGCTGCCTGCCCCTGAAGAACAAGGGCATACCTGGTACTGACAAAGGCTTCTGCCCGGGAAAACAAAACCCACCACCCCACGTTCCTGGTTTCAGTTTGCAGAGCTCCGTGGGCACTCTCAAAGCAGCTCGAGTTGGCACAGGTGGCAGCTTGTCCCTGGGCGGCATCTTGATCTTCGTGGAAATCCAGCTGCCAGCCTGCCCCTGAGAAATAAGGGCCTACCTGGTACAGACAAAGGCTTCTGCCCGGGAAAACAAAATCCACCACCCCACATTCCACATCTCAGTTTACAGAGCTCCGTGGGCACTCTCAAAGCAGCCCGAGTTTGCACAGGTGGCAGCTCGTCCCTGGACAGCATCTTGATATACGTGGATATCCAGGTGGCAGCCGGCCCCTAAGGAACAAGGGCCTACCTGGTACTGACAAATACTTCTGCCCGGGAAAACAAAACCAGGCTCCCCACTTTCTAGGTCTCAGTTTGCAGAGCTCCATGGGCACTCTCAAAGCAGCCCGAGTAGGCACAGGTGGCAGCTTGTCCCTGGGCGGCATCTTGATTTTTGGGGAAATCCAGCAGGTAGACGACCCCTAAGGAACAAGGGCCTACCTGGTACTGACAAAGGGTTCTGCCCAGGAAAACAAAATTCACCAACCCACGTTCCTCGTCTCAGTTTGCAGAGCTCCATGGGCACTCTCAAAGCAGCCCGAGTAGGCACAGGTGGCAGCTTGTCCCTGGGCGGCATCTTGATATTCGTGGAAATCCTGCTGCCAGCCTGCCCCGAATGGCCGAGGCCTACCTGGTACTGACAAAGGCTTGTGCCCGGGGAAACAAAACCCACAAACCCACGTTAATGGTCTCAGTTTGAAGAACTCCGTGGGCACTCTCAAAGCAGCCCGAGTTGGCACAGGTGGCAGCTTGTCCCTGGGCAGCACCTTGATAATCGTGGAAATCCAGTAGGCTGCCTGCCCCTGAAGAACAAGGGCATACCTGGTACTGACAAAGGCTTCTGCCCGGGAAAACAAAACCCACCACCCCACGTTCCTGGTTTCAGTTTGCAGAGCTCCGTGGGCACTCTCAAAGCAGCCCGAGTTTGCACAGGTGGCAGCTCGTCCCTGGACAGCATCTTGATATACGTGGATATCCAGGTGGCAGCCGGCCCCTAAGGAACAAGGGCCTACGTGGTACTGACAAATACTTCTGCCCGGGAAAACAAAACCAGGCTCCCCACTTTCCTGGTCTCAGTTTGCAGAGCTCCATGGGCACTCTCAAAGCAGCCCGAGTAGGCACAGGTGGCAGCTTGTCCCTGGGCGGCGTCTTGATATTCGTGGAAATCCTGCTGCCAGCCTGCCCCGAAGGGCCGAGGGACTACCTGGTACTGACAAAGGCTTCTGCCCGGGAAAACAAAAACCACCACCCCACGTTCCTGGTTTCAGTTTGCAGAGCTCCATGGGCACTCTCAATGCAGCCCGAGTTGGCACAGGTGGCAGCTTGTCCCTGGGCGGCGTCTTGATATTCGTAGAAATCCTGCTGCCAGCCTGCCCCGAAGGGCCAAGGTCCTACCTGGTACTGACAAAGGCTTCTGCCCGGGGAAACAAAACCCACCACCCCACGTTCCTGGTCTCAGTTTGCAGAGATCCATGGGCACTCTCAAAGCAGCCCGAGTTGGCACAGGTGGCAGCTTGTCCCTGGGCGGCATCTTGATTTTTGGGGAAATCCAGCAGGTAGACGACCCCTAAGGAACAAGGGCCTACCTGGTACTGACAAAGGGTTCTGCCCAGGAAAACAAAATTCACCAACCCACGTTCCTCATCTCAGTTTGCAGAACTCCATGGGCACTCTCAAAGCAGCCCGAGTTGGCACAGGTGGCAGCTTGTCCCTGGGCGGCATCTTGATATTCGTGGAAATCCTGCTGCCACCCTGCCCCGAATGGCCGAGGCCTACCTGGTACTGACAAAGGCTTGTGCCCGGGGAAACAAAACCCACAAACCCACGTTAATGGTCTCAGTTTGAAGAACTCCGTGGGCACTCTCAAAGCAGCCCGAGTTGGCACAGGTGGCAGCTTGTCCCTGGGCAGCACCTTGATAATCGTGGAAATCCAGTAGGCTGCCTGCCCCTGAAGAACAAGGGCATACCTGGTACTGACAAAGGCTTCTGCCCGGGAAAACAAAACCCACCACCCCACGTTCCTGGTTTCAGTTTGCAGAGCTCCGTGGGCACTCTCAAAGCAGCCCGAGTTTGCACAGGTGGCAGCACGTCCCTGGACAGCATCTTGAGATACGTGGATATCCAGGTGGCAGCCGGCCCCTAAGGAACAAGGGCCTACGTGGTACTGACAAATACTTCTGCCCGGGAAAACAAAACCAGGCTCCCCACGTTCCTGGTCTCAGTTTGCAGAGCTCCATGGGCACTCTCAAAGCAGCCCGAGTTGGCACAGGTGGCAGCTTGTCCCTGGGCGGCGTCTTGATATTCGTGGAAATCCTGCTGCCAGCCTGCCCCGAAGGGCTGAGGGACTACCTGGTACTGACAAAGGCTTCTGCCCAGGAAAACAAAACCCACCACCCCACGTTCCTGGTCTCCGTTTCGAGAACTCCGTGGGTACTCTCAAAGCAGCCCAAGTTGGCACAGGTGGCAGCTTGTCCCTGGGCAGCACCTTGATAATCGTGGAAATCCAGTAGGCTGCCTGCCCCTGAAGAAGAAGGGCATACCTGGTACATACAAAGGCTTAGGCCCAGGGCAACAAAACTCAGCAGCCCACGTTCCTGGTCTCAGTTTGCAGAGCTCCATGGGCACTCTCAAAGTAGCCCAAGTTGGCACAGGTGGCAGCTTGTCCCTGGGCGGCATCCTGATATTCATGGAAAACCAGCCGGCAGCCTTAGGGCCAAGGGCCTACCGGGTACTGACAAAGGCTTCTGCCCGGGAAAACAAAACCCACCACCCCACGTTCCTGGTTTCAGTTTGCAGAGCTCCATGGGCACTCTCAAAGCAGCTCGAGTTGGCACAGGTGGCAGCTTGTCCCTGGGCGGCATCTTGATATTTCTGGAAATCCAGCAGGCAGCCGGCCCCGAAGGGCTTAGGGCCCACCTAGTACTAACAAATTCTTCTGCCGGCGAAAACAAAAGTCAGCACCCCACGTTCCTGGTTTCAGTTTGCCGAGCTCCATGGGCACTCTCAATGCAGCGCGAGTTGGCACAGGTGGCAGCTTGTCCCTGGGCGGCGTCTTGATATTCATAGAAATCCTGCTGCCAGCCTGCCCCGAAGGGCCGAGGTCCTACCTGGTACTGACAAAGGCTTCTGCCCGGGGAAACAAAACCCACCACCCCACGTTCCTGGTCTCAGTTTGCAGAGCTCCATGGGCACTCTCAAAGCAGCCCGAGTTGGCACAGGTGGCAGCTTGTCCCTGGGCGGCATCTTGATTTTTGGGAAAATCCAGCAGGTAGACGACCCCTAAGGAACAAGGGCCTACCTGGTACTGACAAAGGGTTCTGCCCAGGAAAACAAAATTCACCAACCCACGTTCCTCGTCTCAGTTTGCAGAACTCCATGGGCACTCTCAAAGCAGCCCGAGTTGGCACAGGTGGCAGCTTGTCCCTGGGCGGCATCTTGATATTCGTGGAAATCCAGCAGGCAGACGGACCCGAAGGGCCGAGGGCCCACCTAGAATTGAAAAAGGCTTCTGCCCGGTGAAACAAAACCCACAAACCCACGTTCCTGGTCTCAGTTTGCAGAGATCCATGGGTACTTTCAACGCAGCCCAAGTTGGCACAGGTGGCAGCTTGTCCCTGGGCGGCATCTTGATATTCGTGGAAATCCTGCTGCCAGCCTGGCCCGAATGGCCGAGGCCTACCTGGTACTGACAAAGGCTTGTGCCCGGGGAAACAAAACCCACAAACCCACGTTAATGGTCTCAGTTTGAAGAACTCCGTGGGCACTCTCAAAGCAGCCCAAGTTGGCACAGGTGGCAGCTTGTCCCTGGGCAGCACCTTGATAATCGTGGAAATCCAGTAGGCTGCCTGCCCCTGAGGAATAAGGGACTACCTGGTACTGACAAAGGGTTCTGCCCGGGAAAACAAAAACCACCACCCCACGTCCCTGGTCTCAGTTTGCAGAGCTCCGTGGGCACTCTCAAAGCAGCCCGAGTTTGCACAGGTGGCAGCTCGTCCCTGGGCAGCATCTTGATATACGTGGATATCCAGGTGGCAGCCGGCCCCTAAGGAACAAGGGCCTACCTGGTACTGACAAATACTTCTGCCCGGGGAAACAAAACCCACCACCCCACGTTCCTGGTCTCAGTTTGCAGAGATCCATGGGCACTCTCAAAGCAGCCCGAGTTGGCACAGGTGGCAGCTTGTCCCTGGGCGGCATCTTGATTTTTGGGGAAATCCAGCAAGTAGACGACCCCTAAGGAACAAGGGCCTACCTGGTACTGACAAATACTTCTGCCCAGGGAAACAAAATTCACCAACCCACGTTCCTCTTCTCAGATTGCAGAACTCCATGGGCACTCTCAAAGCAGCCCGAGTTGGCACAGGTGGCAGCTTGTCCCTGGGCGGCATCTTGATATTCGTGGAAATCCAGCTGCCAGCCTGCCCCGAATGGCCGAGGCCTGCCTGGTACTGACAAAGGCTTGTGCCCGGGGAAACAAAACCCACAAACCCACGTTAATGGTCTCAGTTTGAAGAACTCCGTGGGCACTCTCAAAGCAGCCCAAATTGGCACAGGTGGCAGCTTGTCCCTGGGCGGCATCTTGATCTTCGTGGAAATCCAGCTGCCAGCCTGCCCCTGAGGAATAAGGGCCTACCGGGTACTGACAAAGGCTTCTGCCCGGGAAAACAAAACCCACCACCCCACATTCCTGGTCTCAGTTTACAGAGCTCCGTGGGCACTCTCAAAGCAGCCCGAGTTTGCACAGGTGGCAGCTCGTCCCTGGACAGCATCTTGATATACGTGGATATCCAGGTGGTAGCCGGCCCCTGAGGAACAAGGGCCTACCTGGTACTGACAAATACTTCTGCCCGGGAAAACAAAACAAGGCTCCCCACTTTCCTGGTCTCACTTTGCAGAGCTCCATGGGCACTCTCAAAGCAGCCCGAGTTGGCACAGCTGGCAGCTTGTCCCTGGGCGGCGTCTTGATATTCGTGGAAATCCTGCGGCCAGCCTGCCCCAAAGGGCTGAGGGACTACCTGGTACTGACAAAGGCTTCTGCCCGGGAAAACAAAACCCACCACCCCACGTTCCTGGTTTCAGTTCGCAGAGCTCCGTTGGCTCTCTCAAAGCATTCCGAGCTGGTACAGGTGGCAGCTTGTCCCTGGGCGGCATCTTGATATTTGCGGAAATCCAGCAGGCAGACGGCCCCGAAGGGGCGAGGGCCCACCTAGAACTGAAAAAGGCTTCTGCCCGGGGAAACAAAATTCACCAACCCACGTTCCTGGTCTCAGTTTGCAGAACTCCGTGGGTACTCTCAAAGCAGCCCAAGTTGGCACAGGTGGCAGCTTGTCCCTGGGCAGCACCTTGATAATCGTGGAAATCCAGTAGGCTGCCTGCCCCTGAAGAACAAGGGCATACCTGGTACTTACAAAGGCTTAGGCCCAGGGCAACAAAACTCAGCAGCCCACGTTCCTGGTCTCAGTTTGCAGAGCTCCATGGGCACTCTCAAAGTAGCCCAAGTTGGCACAGGTGGCAGCTTGTCCCTGGGCGGCATCCTGATATTCATGGAAAACCAGCCGGCAGCCTTAGGGCCAAGGGCCTACCGGGTACTGACAAAGGCTTCTGCCCGGGAAAACAAAACCCACCACCCCATGTTCCTGGTTTCAGTTTGCAGAGCTCCATGGGCACTCTCAAAGCAGCTCGAGTTGGCACAGGTGGCAGCTTGTCCCTGGGCGGCATCTTGATCTTCGTGGAAATCCAGCTGCCAGCCTGCCCCTGAGGAATAAGGGCCTACCTGGTACAGACAAAGGCTTCTGCCCGGGAAAACAAAACCCACCACCCCACGTTCCTGGTCTCAGTTTGCAGAGCTCCGTCGGCACTCTCAAAGCAGCCCGAGTTAGCACAGGTGGCAGCTTGTCCCTGGGAGGCATCTTGATATTTCTGGAAATCTAGCAGGCAGCCAGCCCCGAAGGGCTGAGGGTCCACCTAGTACTAACAAATTCTTCAGCCGGCGAAAACAAAAGTCAGCACCCCACGTTCCTGGTTTCAGTTTGCAGAGCTCCATGGGCACTCTCAATGCAGCGCGAGTTGGCACAGGTGGCAGCTTGTCCCTGGGCGGCGTCCTGATATTCGTAGAAATCCTGCTGCCAGCCTGCCCCGAAGGGCCGAGGGACTACCTGGTACTGACAAAGGCTTCTGCCCGGGAAAACAAAACCCACCACCCCACGTTCCTGGTTTCAGTTTGCAGAGCTCCATGGGCACTCTCAAAGCAGCTCGAGTTGGCACAGGTGGCAGCTTGTCCCTGGGCGGCATCTTGATCTTCATGGAAATCCAGCTGCCAGCCTGCCCCTGAGGAATAAGGGCCTACCGGGTACTGACAAAGGCTTCTGCCCGGGAAAACAAAAACCACCACCCCACGTTCCTGGTCTCAGTTTGCAGAGCTCCGTGGGCACTCTCAAAGCAGCCCGAGTTAGCACAGGTGGCAGCTCGTCCCTGGGCAGCATCTTGATATACGTGGATATCCAGGTGGCAGCCGGCCCCTAAGGAACAAGGGCCTACCTGGTACTGACAAAGACTTCTGCCCGGGAAAACAAAACCCACCACCCCACGTTCCTGGTCTCAGTTTGCAGAGCTCCATGGGCACTCTCAAAGCAGCTCGAGTTGGCACAGCTGGCAGCTTGTCCCTGGGCGGCATCCTGATATTCGTAGAAATCCTGCTGCCAGCCTGCCCCGAAGGGCCGAGGTCCTACCTGGTACTGACAAAGGCTTCTGCCCGGGGAAACAAAACCCACCACCCCACGTTCCTGGTCTCAGTTTGCAGAGATCCATGGGCACTCTCAAAGCAGCCCGAGTTGGCACAGGTGGCAGCTTGTCCCTGGGCGGCATCTTGATTTTTGGGGAAATCCAGCAGGTAGACGACCCCTAAGGAACAAGGGCCTACCTGGTACAGACAAAGGGTTCTGCCCAGGGAAACAAAATTCACCAACCCACGTTCCTCGTCTCAGTTTGCAGAACTCCATGGGCACTCTCAAAGCAGCTCGAGTTGGCACAGGTGGCAGCTTGTCCCTGGGCGGCATCTTGATATTCGTGGAAATCCTGCTGCCAGCCTGCCCCGAATGGCCGAGGCCTACCTGGTACTGACAAAGGCTTGTGCCCGGGGAAACAAAACCCACAAACCCACGTTAATGGTCTCAGTTTGAAGAACTCCGTGGGCACTCTCAAAGCAGCCCGAGTTGGCACAGGTGGCAGCTTGTCCCTGGGCAGCACCTTGATAATCGTGGAAATCCAGTAGGCTGCCTGCCCCTGAAGAACAAGGGCATACCTGGTACTGACAAAGGCTTCTGCCCGGGAAAACAAAACCCACCACCCCACGTTCCTGGTTTCAGTTTGCAGAGCTCCGTGGGCACTCTCAAAGCAGCCCGAGTTTGCACAGGTGGCAGCTCGTCCCTGGACAGCATCTTGATATACGTGGATATCCAGGTGGCAGCCGGCCCCTAAGGAACAAGAGCCTACGTGGTACTGACAAATACTTCTGCCCGGGAAAACAAAACCAGGCTCCCCACTTTCCTGGTCTCAGTTTGCAGAGCTCCATGGGCACTCTCAAAGCAGCCCGAGTTGGCACAGGTGGCAGCTTGTCCCTGGGCGGCGTCTTGATATTCGTGGAAATCCTGCTGCCAGCCTGCCCCGAAGGGCTGAGGGACTACCTGGTACTGACAAAGGCTTCTGCCCGGGAAAACAAAATCCACCACCCCACGTTCCTGGTTTCAGTTCGCAGAGCTCCGTTGGCTCTCTCAAAACAGTCCGAGCTGGCACAGGTGGCAGCTTGTCCCTGGGCGGCATCTTGATATTTGCGGAAATCCAGCAGGCAGACGGCCCCGAAGGGCCGAGGGCCCACCTAGAACTGAAAAAGGCTTCTGCCCGGGGAAACAAAATTCACCAACCCACGTTCCTGGTCTCAGTTTGCAGAGATCATTGGGCACTCTCAAAGCAGCCCGAGTTGGCACAGGTGGCAGCTTGTCCCTGGGCGGCATCTTGATTTTTGGGGAAATCCAGCAGGTAGACGACCCCTAAGGAACAAGGGCCTACCTGGTACTGACAAAGGGTTCTGCCCAGGAAAACAAAATTCACCAACCCACGTTCCTCGTCTCAGTTTGCAGAACTCCATGGGCACTCTCAAAGCAGCCCGAGTTGGCACAGGTGGCAGCTTGTCCCTGGGCGGCATCTTGATATTCGTGGAAATCCTGCTGCCAGCCTGCCCCGAATGGCCGAGGCCTACCTGGTACTGACCAAGGCTTGTGCCCGGGGAAACAAAACCCACAAACCCACGTTAATGGTCTCAGTTTGAAGAACTCCGTGGGCACTCTCAAAGCAGCCCAAGTTGGCACAGGTGGCAGCTTGTCCCTGGGCAGCCCCTTGATAATCGTGGAAATCCAGTAGGCTGCCTGCCCCTGAAGAACAAGGGCATACCTGGTACTGACAAAGGCTTCTGCCCGGGAAAACAAAACCCACCACCCCACGTTCCTGGTTTCAGTTTGCAGAGCTCCGTGGGCACTCTCAAAGCAGCCCGAGTTTGCACAGGTGGCAGCTCGTCCCTGGACAGCATCTTGATATACGTGGATATCCAGGTGGCAGCCGGCCCCTAAGGAACAAGGGCCTACGTGGTACTGACAAATACTTCTGCCCGGGAAAACAAAACCAGGCTCCCCACTTTCCTGGTCTCAGTTTGCAGAGCTCCATGGGCACTCTCAAAGCAGCCCGAGTTGGCACAGGTGGCAGCTTGTCCCTGGGCGGCGTCTTGATATTCGTGGAAATCCTGCTGCCAGCCTGCCCCGAAGGGCTGAGGGACTACCTGGTACTGACAAAGGCTTCTGCCCGGGAAAACAAAACCCACCACCCCACGTTCCTGGTCTCCGTTTCGAGAACTCCGTGGGAACTCTCAAAGCAGCCCAAGTTGGCACAGGTGGCAGCTTGTCCCTGGGCAGCACCTTGATAATCGTGGAAATCCAGTAGGCTGCCTGCCCCTGAAGAACAAGGGCATACCTGGTACATACAAAGGCTTAGGCCCAGGGCAACAAAACTCAGCAGCCCACGTTCCTGGTCTCAGTTTGCAGAGCTCCATGGGCACTCTCAAAGTAGCCCAAGTTGGCACAGGTGGCAGCTTGTCCCTGGGCGGCATCCTGATATTCATGGAAAACCAGCCGGCAGCCTTAGGGCCAAGGGCCTACCGGGTACTGACAAAGGCTTCTGCCCGGGAAAACAAAACCCACCACCCCACGTTCCTGGTTTCAGTTTGCAGAGCTCCATGGGCACTCTCAAAGCAGCTCGAGTTGGCACAGGTGGCAGCTTGTCCCTGGGCGGCATCTTGATATTTCTGGAAATCCAGCAGGCAGCCGGCCCCGAAGGGCTTAGGGCCCACCTAGTACTAACAAATTCTTCTGCCGGCGAAAACAAAAGTCAGCACCCCACGTTCCTGGTTTCAGTTTGCCGAGCTCCATGGGCACTCTCAATGCAGCGCGAGTTGGCACAGGTGGCAGCTTGTCCCTGGGCGGCGTCTTGATATTCATAGAAATCCTGCTGCCAGCCTGCCCCGAAGGGCCGAGGTCCTACCTGGTACTGACAAAGGCTTCTGCCCGGGGAAACAAAACCCACCACCCCACGTTCCTGGTCTCAGTTTGTAGAGATCCATGGGCACTCTCAAAGCAGCCCGAGTTGGCACAGGTGGCAGCTTGTCCCTGGGCGGCATCTTGATTTTTGGGGAAATCCAGCAGGTAGACGACCCCTAAGGAACAAGGGCCTACCTGGTACTGACAAAGGGTTCTGCCCAGGAAAACAAAATTCACCAACCCACGTTCCTCGTCTCAGTTTGCAGAACTCCATGGGCACTCTCAAAGCAGCCCGAGTTGGCACAGGTGGCAGCTTGTCCCTGGGCGGCATCTTGATATTCGTGGAAATCCTGCTGCCAGCCTGCCCCGAATGGCCGAGGCCTACCTGGTACTGACCAAGGCTTGTGCCCGGGGAAACAAAACCCACAAACCCACGTTAATGGTCTCAGTTTGAAGAACTCCGTGGGCACTCTCAAAGCAGCCCGAGTTGGCACAGGTGGCAGCTTGTCCCTGGGCAGCACCTTGATAATCGTGGAAATCCAGTAGGCTGCCTGCCCCTGAAGAACAAGGGCCTACCTGGTACTGACAAAGGCTTCTGCCCGGGAAAACAAAACCCACCACCCCACGTTCCTGGTTTCAGTTTGCAGAGCTCCGTGGGCACTCTCAAAGCAGCCCGAGTTTGCACAGGTGGCAGCTCGTCCCTGGACAGCATCTTGATATACGTGGATATCCAGGTGGCAGCCGGCCCCTAAGGAACAAGGGCCTACGTGGTACTGACAAATACTTCTGCCCGGGAAAACAAAACCAGGCTCCCCACTTTCCTGGTCTCAGTTTGCAGAGCTCCATGGGCACTCTCAAAGCAGCCCGAGTTGGCACAGGTGGCAGCTTGTCCCTGGGCGGCGTCTTGATATTCGTGGAAATCCTGCTGCCAGCCTGCCCCGAAGGGCTGAGGGACTACCTGGTACTGACAAAGGCTTCTGCCCGGGAAAACAAAACCCACCACCCCACGTTCCTGGTCTCCGTTTCGAGAACTCCGTGGGTACTCTCAAAGCAGCCCAAGTTGGCACAGGTGGCAGCTTGTCCCTGGGCAGCACCTTGATAATCGTGGAAATCCAGTAGGCTGCCTGCCCCTGAAGAAGAAGGGCATACCTGGTACATACAAAGGCTTAGGCCCAGGGCAACAAAACCCAGCAGCCCACGTTCCTGGTCTCAGTTTGCCGAGCTCCATGGGCACTCTCAATGCAGCGCGAGTTGGCACAGGTGGCAGCTTGTCCCTGGGCGGCGTCTTGATATTCATAGAAATCCTGCTGCCAGCCTGCCCCGAAGGGCCGAGGTCCTACCTGGTACTGACAAAGGCTTCTGCCCGGGGAAACAAAACCCACCACCCCACGTTCCTGGTCTCAGTTTGCAGAGATCCATGGGCACTCTCAAAGCAGCCCGAGTTGGCACAGGTGGCAGCTTGTCCCTGGGCGGCATCTTGATTTTTGGGGAAATCCAGCAGGTAGACGACCCCTAAGGAACAAGGGCCTACCTGGTACTGACAAAGGGTTCTGCCCAGGAAAACAAAATTCACCAACCCACGTTCCTCGTCTCAGTTTGCAGAACTCCATGGGCACTCTCAAAGCAGCCCGAGTTGGCACAGGTGGCAGCTTGTCCCTGGGCAGCATCTTGATATTCGTGGAAATCCTGCTGCCAGCCTGCCCCGAATGGCCGAGGCCTACCTGGTACTGACCAAGGCTTGTGCCCGGGGAAACAAAACCCACCAACCCACGTTAATGGTCTCAGTTTGAAGAACTCCGTGGGCACTCTCAAAGCAGCCCGAGTTGGCACAGGTGGCAGCTTGTCCCTGGGCGGCATCTTGATATTCGTGGAAATCCTGCTGCCAGCCTGGCCCGAATGGCCGAGGCCTACCTGGTACTGACAAAGGCTTGTGCCTGGGGAAACAAAACCCACAAACCCACGTTAATGGTCTCAGTTTGAAGAACTCCGTGGGCACTCTCAAAGCAGCCCAAGTTGGCACAGGTGGCAGCTTGTCCCTGGGCAGCACCTTGATAATCGTGGAAATCCAGTAGGCTGCCTGCCCCTGAGGAATAAGGGACTACCTGGTACTGACAAAGGCTTCTGCCCGGGAAAACAAAAACCACCACCCCACGTTCCTGGTCTCAGTTTGCAGAGCTCCGTGGGCACTCTCAAAGCAGCCCGAGTTTGCACAGGTGGCAGCTCGTCCCTGGGCAGCATCTTGATATACGTGGATATCCAGGTGGCAGCCGGCCCCTAAGGAACAAGGGCCTACCTGGTACTGACAAATACTTCTGCCCGGGAAAACAAAACCAGGCTCCCCACTTTCCTGGTCTCAGTTTGCAGAGCTCCATGGGCACTCTCAAAGCAGCCCGAGTTGGCACAGCTGCCAGCTTGTCCCTGGGCGGCGTCTTGATATTCGTGGAAATCCTGCGGCCAGCCTGCCCCAAAGGGCTGAGGGACTACCTGGTACTGACAAAGGCTTCTGCCCGGGAAAACAAAACCCACCACCCCACGTTCCTGGTTTCAGTTCGCAGAGCTCCGTTGGCTCTCTCAAAGCATTCCGAGCTGGTACAGGTGGCAGCTTGTCCCTGGGCGGCATCTTGATATTTGCGGAAATCCAGCAGGCAGACGGCCCCGAAGGGGCGAGGGCCCACCTAGAACTGAAAAAGGCTTCTGCCCGGGGAAACAAAATTCACCAACCCACGTTCCTGTTCTCAGTTTGCAGAGATCCATGGGTACTTTCAACGCAGCCCAAGTTGGCACAGGTGGCAGCTTGTCCCTGGGCGGCATCTTGATATTCTTGGAAATCCTGCTGCCAGCCTGCCCCGAATGGCCGAGGCCTACCTGGTACTGACAAAGGCTTGTGCCCGGGGAAACAAATCCCACCACCCCACGTTCCTGGTCTCCGTTTCGAGAACTCCGTGGGTACTCTCAAAGCAGCCCAAGTTGGCACAGGTGGCAGCTTGTCCCTGGGCAGCACCTTGATAATCGTGGAAATCCAGTAGGCTGCCTGCCCCTGAAGAACAAGGGCATACCTGGTACTTACAAAGGCTTAGGCCCAGGGCAACAAAACTCAGCAGCCCACGTTCCTGGTCTCAGTTTGCAGAGCTCCATGGGCACTCTCAAAGTAGCCCAAGTTGGCACAGGTGGCAGCTTGTCCCTAGGCGGCATCCTGATATTCATGGAAAACCAGCCGGCAGCCTTAGGGCCAAGGGCCTACCGGGTACTGACAAAGGCTTCTGCCCGGGAAAACAAAACCCACCACCCCATGTTCCTGGTTTCACTTTGCAGAGCTCCATGGGCACTCTCAAAGCAGCTCGAGTTGGCACAGGTGGCAGCTTGTCCCTGGGCGGCATCTTGATCTTCGTGGAAATCCAGCTGCCAGCCTGCCCCTGAGGAATAAGGGCCTACCTGGTACTGACAAAGGCTTCTGCCCGGGAAAACAAAACCCACCACCCCACGTTCCTGGTCTCAGTTTGCAGAGCTCCGTCGGCACTCTCAAAGCAGCCCGAGTTAGCACAGGTGGCAGCTTGTCCCTGGGCGGCATCTTGATATTTCTGGAAATCTAGCAGGTAGCCAGCCCCGAAGGGCTGAGGGTCCACCTAGTACTAACAAATTCTTCAGCCGGCGAAAACAAAAGTCAGCACCCCACGTTCCTGGTTTCAGTTTGCAGAGCTCCATGGGCACTCTCAATGCAGCCCGAGTTGGCACAGGTGGCAGCTTGTCCCTGGGCGGCGTCCTGATATTCGTAGAAATCCTGCTGCCAGCCTGCCCCGAAGGGCCGAGGGACTACCTGGTACTGACAAAGGCTTCTGCCCGGGAAAACAAAAACCACCACCCCGTGTTCCTGGTCTCAGTTTGAAGAGATCCATGGGCACTCTCAAAGCAGCCCGAGTTGGCACAGGTGGCAGCATGTCCCTGGGCGGCATCTTGATAATCGTGGAAATCCAGTAGGCTGCCTGCCCCTGAAGAACAAGGACATACCTGGTACTGACAAAGGCTTCTGCCCGGGAAAACAAAACCCACCACCCCACGTTCCTGGTTTCAGTTTGCAGAGCTCCATGGGCACTCTCAAAGCAGCTCGAGTTGGCAAAGGTGGCAGCTTGTCCCTGGGCGGCATCTTGATCTTCGTGGAAATCCAGCTGCCAGCCTGCCCCTGAGGAATAAGGGCCTACCTGGTACAGACAAAGGCTTCTGCCCGGGAAAACAAAACCCACCACCCCACGTTCCTGGTCTCAGTTTACAGAGCTCCGTGGGCACTCTCAAAGCAGTCCGAGTTTGCACAGGTGGCAGCTCGTCCCTGGACAGCATCTTGATATACGTGGATATCCAGGTGGCAGCCGGCCCCTAAGGAACAAGGGCCTACATGGTACTGAAAAATACTTCTGCCCGGGAAAACAAAACCAGGCTCCCCACTTTCCAGGTCTCAGTTTGCAGAGCTCCATGGGCACTCTCAAAGCAGCCCGAGTTGGCACAGGTGGCAGCTTGTCCCTGGGCGGCGTCTTGATATTCGTGGAAATCCTGCTGCCAGCCTGCCCCGAAGGGCTGAGGGACTACCTGGTACTGACAAAGGCTTCTGCCCGGGAAAACAAAACCCACCACCACACGTTCCTGGTTTCAGTTCGCAGAGCTCCGTGGGCTCTCTCAAAGCAGTCCGAGTTGGCACAGGTGGCAGCTTGTCCCTGGGCGGAATCTTGATATTTCTGGAAGTCCAGCAGGCAGCCGGCCCCGAAGGGCTGAGGGCCCACCTAGTACTAACAAATTCTTCTGCCGGCGAAAACAAAAGTCAGCACCCCACGTTCCTGGTTTCAGTTTGCAGAGCTCCATGGGCACTCTCAAAGCAGCCCGAGTTGGCACAGGTGGCAGCTTGTCCCTGGGCGGCATCTTGATATTCGTGGAAATCGAGCAGGCAGACAAACCCGAAGGGCCGAGGGCCCACCTAGAATTGAAAAAGGCTTCTGCCCGGTGAAACAAAACCCACAAACCCACGTTCCTGGTCTCAGTTTGCGGAGATCCATGGGTACTTTCAACGCAGCCCAAGTTGGCCCAGGTGGCAGCTTGTCCCTGGGCGGCATCTTTATATTCGTGGAAATCCTGCTGCCAGCCTGCCCCGAATGGCCGAGGCCTACCTGGTACTGACAAAGGCTTGTGCCCGGGGAAACAAAACCCACAAACCCACGTTAATGGTCTCAGTTTGAAGAACTCCGTGGGCACTCTCAAAGCAGCCCAAGTTGGCACAGGTGGCAGCTTGTCCCTGGGCAGCACCTTGATAATCATGGAAATCCAGTAGGCTGCCTGCCCCTGAAGAACAAGGGCATACCTGGTACTGACAAAGGGTTCTGCCCGGGAAAACAAAACCCACCACCCCACGTTCCTGGTTTCAGTTTGCAGAGCTCCATGGGCACTCTCAAAGCAGCTCGAGTTGGCACAGGTGGCAGCTTGTCCCTGGGCGGCATCTTGATCTTCGTGGAAATCCAGCTGCCAGCCTGCCCCTGAGGAATAAGGGCCTACCTGGTACAAACAAAGGCTTCTGCCCGGGAAAACAAAAACCACCACCCCACGTTCCTGGTCTCAGTTTGCAGAGCTCCGTGGGCACTCTCAAAGCAGCCCGAGTTTGCACAGGTGGCAGCTCGTCCCTGGGCAGCATCTTGATATACGTGGATATCCAGGTGGCAGCCGGCCCCTAAGGAACAAGGGCCTACCTGGTACTGACAAAGACTTCTGCCCGGGAAAACAAAAGTCAGCACCCCACGTTCCTGGTTTCAGTTTGCAGAGCTCCATGGGCACTCTCAAAGCAGCTCGAGTTGGCACAGCTGGCAGCTTGTCCCTGGGCGGCATCTTGATATTCGTGGAAATCCTGCTGCCAGCCTGCCCAGAAGGGCCGAGGCCTACCTGGTACTGACAAAGGCTTGTGCCCGGGGAAACAAAACCCACCACCCCACGTTCCTGGTCTCCGTTTCGAGAACTCCGTGGGTACTCTCAAAGCAGCCCAAGTTGGCACAGGTGGCAGCTTGTCCCTGGGCAGCACCTTGATAATCGTGGAAATCCAGTAGGCTGCCTGCCCCTGAAGAACAAGGGCATACCTGGTACTTACAAAGGCTTAGGCCCAGGGTAACAAAACTCAGCAGCCCACGTTCCTGGTCTCAGTTTGCAGAGCTCCATGGGCACTCTCATGGTAGCCCAAGTTGGCACAGGTGGCAGCTTGTCCCTGGGCGGCATCCTGATATTCATGGAAAACCAGCCGGCAGCCTTAGGGCCAAGGGCCTACCGGGTACTGACAAAGGCTTCTGCCCGGGAAAACAAAACCCACCACCCCACGTTCCTGGTTTCAGTTTGCAGAGCTCCATGGGCACTCTCAAAGCAGCTCGAGTTGGCACAGGTGGCAGCTTGTCCCTGGGCGGCATCTTGATATTTCTGGAAATCCAGCAGGCAGCCGGCCCCGAAGGGCTTAGGGCCCACCTAGTACTAACAAATTCTTCTGCCGGCGAAAACAAAAGTCAGCACCCCACGTTCCTGGTTTCAGTTTGCCGAGCTCCATGGGCACTCTCAATGCAGCGCGAGTTGGCACAGGTGGCAGCTTGTCCCTGGGCGGCGTCTTGATATTCATAGAAATCCTGCTGCCAGCCTGCCCCGAAGGGCCGAGGTCCTACCTGGTACTGACAAAGGCTTCTGCCCGGGGAAACAAAACCCACCACCCCACGTTCCTGGTCTCAGTTTGCAGAGATCCATGGGCACTCTCAAAGCAGCCCGAGTTGGCACAGGTGGCAGCTTGTCCCTGGGCGGCATCTTGATTTTTGGGGAAATCCAGCAGGTAGACGACCCCTAAGGAACAAGGGCCTACCTGGTACTGACAAAGGGTTCTGCCCAGGAAAACAAAATTCACCAACCCACGTTCCTCGTCTCAGTTTGCAGAACTCCATGGGCACTCTCAAAGCAGCCCGAGTTGGCACAGGTGGCAGCTTGTCCCTGGGCGGCATCTTGATATTCGTGGAAATCCTGCTGCCAGCCTGCCCCGAATGGCCGAGGCCTACCTGGTACTGACCAAGGCTTGTGCCCGGGGAAACAAAACCCACAAACCCACGTTAATGGTCTCAGTTTGAAGAACTCCGTGGGCACTCTCAAAGCAGCCCGAGTTGGCACAGGTGGCAGCTTGTCCCTGGGCAGCACCTTGATAATCGTGGAAATCCAGTAGGCTGCCTGCCCCTGAAGAACAAGGGCCTACCTGGTACTGACAAAGGCTTCTGCCCGGGAAAACAAAACCCACCACCCCACGTTCCTGGTTTCAGTTTGCAGAGCTCCGTGGGCACTCTCAAAGCAGCCCGAGTTTGCACAGGTGGCAGCTCGTCCCTGGACAGCATCTTGATATACGTGGATATCCAGGTGGCAGCCGGCCCCTAAGGAACAAGGGCCTACGTGGTACTGACAAATACTTCTGCCCGGGAAAACAAAACCAGGCTCCCCACTTTCCTGGTCTCAGTTTGCAGAGCTCCATGGGCACTCTCAAAGCAGCCCGAGTTGGCACAGGTGGCAGCTTGTCCCTGGGCGGCGTCTTGATATTCGTGGAAATCCTGCTGCCAGCCTGCCCCGAAGGGCTGAGGGACTACCTGGTACTGACAAAGGCTTCTGCCCGGGAAAACAAAACCCACCACCCCACGTTCCTGGTCTCCGTTTCGAGAACTCCGTGGGTACTCTCAAAGCAGCCCAAGTTGGCACAGGTGGCAGCTTGTCCCTGGGCAGCACCTTGATAATCGTGGAAATCCAGTAGGCTGCCTGCCCCTGAAGAACAAGGGCATACCTGGTACATACAAAGGCTTAGGCCCAGGGCAACAAAACCCAGCAGCCCACGTTCCTGGTCTCAGTTTGCCGAGCTCCATGGGCACTCTCAATGCAGCGCGAGTTGGCACAGGTGGCAGCTTGTCCCTGGGCGGCGTCTTGATATTCATAGAAATCCTGCTGCCAGCCTGCCCCGAAGGGCCGAGGTCCTACCTGGTACTGACAAAGGCTTCTGCCCGGGGAAACAAAACCCACCACCCCACGTTCCTGGTCTCAGTTTGCAGAGATCCATGGGCACTCTCAAAGCAGCCCGAGTTGGCACAGGTGGCAGCTTGTCCCTGGGCGGCATCTTGATTTTTGGGGAAATCCAGCAGGTAGACGACCCCTAAGGAACAAGGGCCTACCTGGTACTGACAAAGGGTTCTGCCCAGGAAAACAAAATTCACCAACCCACGTTCCTCGTCTCAGTTTGCAGAACTCCATGGGCACTCTCAAAGCAGCCCGAGTTGGCACAGGTGGCAGCTTGTCCCTGGGCGGCATCTTGATATTCGTGGAAATCCTGCTGCCAGCCTGCCCCGAATGGCCGAGGCCTACCTGGTACTGACCAAGGCTTGTGCCCGGGGAAACAAAACCCACAAACCCACGTTAATGGTCTCAGTTTGACGAACTCCGTGGGCACTCTCAAAGCAGCCCGAGTTGGCACAGGTGGCAGCTTGTCCCTGGGCGGCATCTTGATATTCGTGGAAATCCTGCTGCCAGCCTGCCCCGAATGGACGAGGCCTACCTGGTACTGACAAAGGCTTGTGCCCGGGGAAACAAAACCCACAAACCCACGTTAATGGTCTCAGTTTGAAGAACTCCGTGGGCACTCTCAAAGCAGCCCAAGTTGGCACAGGTGGCAGCTTGTCCCTGGGCAGCACCTTGATAATCGTGGAAATCCAGTAGGCTGCCTGCCCCTGAGGAATAAGGGACTACCTGGTACTGACAAAGGCTTCTGCCCGGGAAAACAAAAACCACCACCCCACGTTCCTGGTCTCAGTTTGCAGAGCTCCGTGGGCACTCTCAAAGCAGCCCGAGTTTGCACAGGTGGCAGCTCGTCCCTGGGCAGCATCTTGATATACGTGGATATCCAGGTGGCAGCCGGCCCCTAAGGAACAAGGGCCTACCTGGTACTGACAAATACTTCTGCCCGGGAAAACAAAACCAGGCTCCCCACTTTCCTGGTCTCAGTTTGCAGAGCTCCATGGGCACTCTCAAAGCAGCCCGAGTTGGCACAGCTGGCAGCTTGTCCCTGGGCGGCGTCTTGATATTCGTGGAAATCCTGCGGCCAGCCTGCCCCAAAGGGCTGAGGGACTACCTGGTACTGACAAAGGCTTCTGCCCGGGAAAACAAAACCCACCACCCCACGTTCCTGGTTTCAGTTCGCAGAGCTCCGTTGGCTCTCTCAAAGCATTCCGAGCTGGTACAGGTGGCAGCTTGTCCCTGGGCGGCATCTTGATATTTGCGGAAATCCAGCAGGCAGACGGCCCCGAAGGGGCGAGGGCCCACCTAGAACTGAAAAAGGCTTCTGCCCGGGGAAACAAAATTCACCAACCCACGTTCCTGTTCTCAGTTTGCAGAGATCCATGGGTACTTTCAACGCAGCCCAAGTTGGCCCAGGTGGCAGCTTGTCCCTGGGCGGCATCTTGATATTCTTGGAAATCCTGCTGCCAGCCTGCCCCGAATGGCCGAGGCCTACCTGGTACTGACAAAGGCTTGTGCCCGGGGAAACAAATCCCACCACCCCACGTTCCTGGTCTCCGTTTCGAGAACTCCGTGGGTACTCTCAAAGCAGCCCAAGTTGGCACAGGTGGCAGCTTGTCCCTGGGCAGCACCTTGATAATCGTGGAAATCCAGTAGGCTGCCTGCCCCTGAAGAACAAGGGCATACCTGGTACTTACAAAGGCTTAGGCCCAGGGCAACAAAACTCAGCAGCCCACGTTCCTGGTCTCAGTTTGCAGAGCTCCATGGGCACTCTCAAAGTAGCCCAAGTTGGCACAGGTGGCAGCTTGTCCCTAGGCGGCATCCTGATATTCATGGAAAACCAGCCGGCAGCCTTAGGGCCAAGGGCCTACCGGGTACTGACAAAGGCTTCTGCCCGGGAAAACAAAACCCACCACCCCATGTTCCTGGTTTCACTTTGCAGAGCTCCATGGGCACTCTCAAAGCAGCTCGAGTTGGCACAGGTGGCAGCTTGTCCCTGGGCGGCATCTTGATCTTCGTGGAAATCCAGCTGCCAGCCTGCCCCTGAGGAATAAGGGCCTACCTGGTACTGACAAAGGCTTCTGCCCGGGAAAACAAAACCCACCACCCCACGTTCCTGGTCTCAGTTTGCAGAGCTCCGTCGGCACTCTCAAAGCAGCCCGAGTTAGCACAGGTGGCAGCTTGTCCCTGGGCGGCATCTTGATATTTCTGGAAATCTAGCAGGTAGCCAGCCCCGAAGGGCTGAGGGTCCACCTAGTACTAACAAATTCTTCAGCCGGCGAAAACAAAAGTCAGCACCCCACGTTCCTGGTTTCAGTTTGCAGAGCTCCATGGGCACTCTCAATGCAGCCCGAGTTGGCACAGGTGGCAGCTTGTCCCTGGGCGGCGTCCTGATATTCGTAGAAATCCTGCTGCCAGCCTGCCCCGAAGGGCCGAGGGACTACCTGGTACTGACAAAGGCTTCTGCCCGGGAAAACAAAAACCACCACCCCGTGTTCCTGGTCTCAGTTTGAAGAGATCCATGGGCACTCTCAAAGCAGCCCGAGTTGGCACAGGTGGCAGCATGTCCCTGGGCGGCATCTTGATAATCGTGGAAATCCAGTAGGCTGCCTGCCCCTGAAGAACAAGGACATACCTGGTACTGTCAAAGGCTTCTGCCCGGGAAAACAAAACCCACCACCCCACGTTCCTGGTTTCAGTTTGCAGAGCTCCATGGGCACTCTCAAAGCAGCTCGAGTTGGCAAAGGTGGCAGCTTGTCCCTGGGCGGCATCTTGATCTTCGTGGAAATCCAGCTGCCAGCCTGCCCCTGAGGAATAAGGGCCTACCTGGTACAGACAAAGGCTTCTGCCCGGGAAAACAAAACCCACCACCCCACGTTCCTGGTCTCAGTTTACAGAGCTCCGTGGGCACTCTCAAAGCAGTCCGAGTTTGCACAGGTGGCAGCTCGTCCCTGGACAGCATCTTGATATACGTGGATATCCAGGTGGCAGCCGGCCCCTAAGGAACAAGGGCCTACATGGTACTGAAAAATACTTCTGCCCGGGAAAACAAAACCAGGCTCCCCACTTTCCAGGTCTCAGTTTGCAGAGCTCCATGGGCACTCTCAAAGCAGCCCGAGTTGGCACAGGTGGCAGCTTGTCCCTGGGCGGCGTCTTGATATTCGTGGAAATCCTGCTGCCAGCCTGCCCCGAAGGGCTGAGGGACTACCTGGTACTGACAAAGGCTTCTGCCCGGGAAAACAAAACCCACCACCACACGTTCCTGGTTTCAGTTCGCAGAGCTCCGTGGGCTCTCTCAAAGCAGTCCGAGTTGGCACAGGTGGCAGCTTGTCCCTGGGCGGAATCTTGATATTTCTGGAAGTCCAGCAGGCAGCCGGCCCCGAAGGGCTGAGGGCCCACCTAGTACTAACAAATTCTTCTGCCGGCGAAAACAAAAGTCAGCACCCCACGTTCCTGGTTTCAGTTTGCAGAGCTCCATGGGCACTCTCAAAGCAGCCCGAGTTGGCACAGGTGGCAGCTTGTCCCTGGGCGGCATCTTGATATTCGTGGAAATCGAGCAGGCAGACAATCCCGAAGGGCCGAGGGCCCACCTAGAATTGAAAAAGGCTTCTGCCCGGTGAAACAAAACCCACAAACCCACGTTCCTGGTCTCAGTTTGCGGAGATCCATGGGTACTTTCAACGCAGCCCAAGTTGGCCCAGGTGGCAGCTTGTCCCTGGGCGGCATCTTTATATTCGTGGAAATCCTGCTGCCAGCCTGCCCCGAATGGCCGAGGCCTACCTGGTACTGACAAAGGCTTGTGCCCGGGAAAACAAAACCCACCACCCCACGTTCCTGGTTTCAGTTCGCAGAGCTCCGTTGGCTCTCTCAAAGCATTCCGAGCTGGTACAGGTGGCAGCTTGTCCCTGGGCGGCATCTTGATATTTGCGGAAATCCAGCAGGCAGACGGCCCCGAAGGGGCGAGGGCCCACCTAGAACTGAAAAAGGCTTCTGCCCGGGGAAACAAAATTCACCAACCCACGTTCCTGTTCTCAGTTTGCAGAGATCCATGGGTACTTTCAACGCAGCCCAAGTTGGCCCAGGTGGCAGCTTGTCCCTGGGCGGCATCTTGATATTCTTGGAAATCCTGCTGCCAGCCTGCCCCGAATGGCCGAGGCCTACCTGGTACTGACAAAGGCTTGTGCCCGGGGAAACAAATCCCACCACCCCACGTTCCTGGTCTCCGTTTCGAGAACTCCGTGGGTACTCTCAAAGCAGCCCAAGTTGGCACAGGTGGCAGCTTGTCCCTGGGCAGCACCTTGATAATCGTGGAAATCCAGTAGGCTGCCTGCCCCTGAAGAACAAGGGCATACCTGGTACTTACAAAGGCTTAGGCCCAGGGCAACAAAACTCAGCAGCCCACGTTCCTGGTCTCAGTTTGCAGAGCTCCATGGGCACTCTCAAAGTAGCCCAAGTTGGCACAGGTGGCAGCTTGTCCCTAGGCGGCATCCTGATATTCATGGAAAACCAGCCGGCAGCCTTAGGGCCAAGGGCCTACCGGGTACTGACAAAGGCTTCTGCCCGGGAAAACAAAACCCACCACCCCATGTTCCTGGTTTCACTTTGCAGAGCTCCATGGGCACTCTCAAAGCAGCTCGAGTTGGCACAGGTGGCAGCTTGTCCCTGGGCGGCATCTTGATCTTCGTGGAAATCCAGCTGCCAGCCTGCCCCTGAGGAATAAGGGCCTACCTGGTACTGACAAAGGCTTCTGCCCGGGAAAACAAAACCCACCACCCCACGTTCCTGGTCTCAGTTTGCAGAGCTCCGTCGGCACTCTCAAAGCAGCCCGAGTTAGCACAGGTGGCAGCTTGTCCCTGGGCGGCATCTTGATATTTCTGGAAATCTAGCAGGTAGCCAGCCCCGAAGGGCTGAGGGTCCACCTAGTACTAACAAATTCTTCAGCCGGCGAAAACAAAAGTCAGCACCCCACGTTCCTGGTTTCAGTTTGCAGAGCTCCATGGGCACTCTCAATGCAGCCCGAGTTGGCACAGGTGGCAGCTTGTCCCTGGGCGGCGTCCTGATATTCGTAGAAATCCTGCTGCCAGCCTGCCCCGAAGGGCCGAGGGACTACCTGGTACTGACAAAGGCTTCTGCCCGGGAAAACAAAAACCACCACCCCGTGTTCCTGGTCTCAGTTTGAAGAGATCCATGGGCACTCTCAAAGCAGCCCGAGTTGGCACAGGTGGCAGCATGTCCCTGGGCGGCATCTTGATAATCGTGGAAATCCAGTAGGCTGCCTGCCCCTGAAGAACAAGGACATACCTGGTACTGTCAAAGGCTTCTGCCCGGGAAAACAAAACCCACCACCCCACGTTCCTGGTTTCAGTTTGCAGAGCTCCATGGGCACTCTCAAAGCAGCTCGAGTTGGCAAAGGTGGCAGCTTGTCCCTGGGCGGCATCTTGATCTTCGTGGAAATCCAGCTGCCAGCCTGCCCCTGAGGAATAAGGGCCTACCTGGTACAGACAAAGGCTTCTGCCCGGGAAAACAAAACCCACCACCCCACGTTCCTGGTCTCAGTTTACAGAGCTCCGTGGGCACTCTCAAAGCAGTCCGAGTTTGCACAGGTGGCAGCTCGTCCCTGGACAGCATCTTGATATACGTGGATATCCAGGTGGCAGCCGGCCCCTAAGGAACAAGGGCCTACATGGTACTGAAAAATACTTCTGCCCGGGAAAACAAAACCAGGCTCCCCACTTTCCAGGTCTCAGTTTGCAGAGCTCCATGGGCACTCTCAAAGCAGCCCGAGTTGGCACAGGTGGCAGCTTGTCCCTGGGCGGCGTCTTGATATTCGTGGAAATCCTGCTGCCAGCCTGCCCCGAAGGGCTGAGGGACTACCTGGTACTGACAAAGGCTTCTGCCCGGGAAAACAAAACCCACCACCACACGTTCCTGGTTTCAGTTCGCAGAGCTCCGTGGGCTCTCTCAAAGCAGTCCGAGTTGGCACAGGTGGCAGCTTGTCCCTGGGCGGAATCTTGATATTTCTGGAAGTCCAGCAGGCAGCCGGCCCCGAAGGGCTGAGGGCCCACCTAGTACTAACAAATTCTTCTGCCGGCGAAAACAAAAGTCAGCACCCCACGTTCCTGGTTTCAGTTTGCAGAGCTCCATGGGCACTCTCAAAGCAGCCCGAGTTGGCACAGGTGGCAGCTTGTCCCTGGGCGGCATCTTGATATTCGTGGAAATCGAGCAGGCAGACAATCCCGAAGGGCCGAGGGCCCACCTAGAATTGAAAAAGGCTTCTGCCCGGTGAAACAAAACCCACAAACCCACGTTCCTGGTCTCAGTTTGCGGAGATCCATGGGTACTTTCAACACAGCCCAAGTTGGCCCAGGTGGCAGCTTGTCCCTGGGCGGCATCTTTATATTCGTGGAAATCCTGCTGCCAGCCTGCCCCGAATGGCCGAGGCCTACCTGGTACTGACAAAGGCTTGTGCCCGGGGAAACAAAACCCACAAACCCACGTTAATGGTCTCAGTTTGAAGAACTCCGTGGGCACTCTCAAAGCAGCCCAAGTTGGCACAGGTGGCAGCTTGTCCCTGGGCAGCACCTTGATAATCATGGAAATCCAGTAGGCTGCCTGCCCCTGAAGAACAAGGGCATACCTGGTACTGACAAAGGGTTCTGCCCGGGAAAACAAAACCCACCACCCCACGTTCCTGGTTTCAGTTTGCAGAGCTCCATGGGCACTCTCAAAGCAGCTCGAGTTGGCACAGGTGGCAGCTTGTCCCTGGGCGGCATCTTGATCTTCGTGGAAATCCAGCTGCCAGCCTGCCCCTGAGGAATAAGGGCCTACCTGGTACAAACAAAGGCTTCTGCCCGGGAAAACAAAAACCACCACCCCACGTTCCTGGTCTCAGTTTGCAGAGCTCCGTGGGCACTCTCAAAGCAGCCCGAGTTTGCACAGGTGGCAGCTCGTCCCTGGGCAGCATCTTGATATACGTGGATATCCAGGTGGCAGCCGGCCCCTAAGGAACAAGGGCCTACCTGGTACTGACAAAGACTTCTGCCCGGGAAAACAAAAGTCAGCACCCCACGTTCCTGGTTTCAGTTTGCAGAGCTCCATGGGCACTCTCAAAGCAGCTCGAGTTGGCACAGCTGGCAGCTTGTCCCTGGGCGGCATCTTGATATTCGTGGAAATCCTGCTGCCAGCCTGCCCAGAAGGGCCGAGGCCTACCTGGTACTGACAAAGGCTTGTGCCCGGGGAAACAAAACCCACCACCCCACGTTCCTGGTCTCCGTTTCGAGAACTCCGTGGGTACTCTCAAAGCAGCCCAAGTTGGCACAGGTGGCAGCTTGTCCCTGGGCAGCACCTTGATAATCGTGGAAATCCAGTAGGCTGCCTGCCCCTGAAGAACAAGGGCATACCTGGTACTTACAAAGGCTTAGGCCCAGGGTAACAAAACTCAGCAGCCCACGTTCCTGGTCTCAGTTTGCAGAGCTCCATGGGCACTCTCAAGGTAGCCCAAGTTGGCACAGGTGGCAGCTTGTCCCTGGGCGGCATCCTGATATTCATGGAAAACCAGCCGGCAGCCTTAGGGCCAAGGGCCTACCGGGTACTGACAAAGGCTTCTGCCCGGGAAAACAAAACCCACCACCCCACGTTCCTGGTTTCAGTTTGCAGAGCTCCATGGGCACTCTCAAAGCAGCTCGAGTTGGCACAGGTGGCAGCTTGTCCCTGGGCGGCATCTTGATCTTCGTGGAAATCCAGCTGCCAGCCTGCCCCTGAGGAATAAGGGCCTACCTGGTTCTTACAAAGGCTTCTGCCCGGGAAAACAAAACCCACCACCCCACGTTCCTGGTCTCAGTTTGCAGAGCTCCGTGGGCACTCTCAAAGCAGCCCGAGTTAGCACAGGTGGCAGCTCGTCCCTGGGCAGCATCTTGATATACGTGGATATCCAGGTGGTAGCCGGCCCCTAAGGAACAAGGGCCTACCTGGTACTGACAAATACTTCTGCCCGGGAAAACAAAACCAGGCTCCCCACTTTCCTGGTCTCAGTTTGCAGAGCTCCATGGGCACTCTCAAAGCAGCCCGAGTTGGCACAGGTGGCAGCTTGTCTCTGGGCGGCGTCTTGATATTTGTAGAAATCCTGCTGCCAGCCTGCCCCGAAGGGCCGAGGGACTACCTGGTACTGACAAAGGCTTCTGCCCGGGAAAACAAAAACCACCACCCCACGTTCCTGGTTTCAGTTTGCAGAGCTCCGTGGGCTCTCTCAAAGCAGTCCGAGTTGGCACAGGTGGCAGCTTGTCCCTGGGCGGCATCTTGATATTTCTGGAAATCCAGCAGGCAGCCGGCCCCTAAGGGCTGAGGGCCCAACTAGTACTAACAAATTCTTCTGCCGGCGAAAACAAAAGTCAGCACCCCACGTTCCTGGTTTCAGTTTGCAGAGCTCCATGGGCACTCTCAATGCAGCGCGAGTTGGCACAGGTGGCAGCTTGTCCCTGGGCGGCGTCTTGATATTCGTAGAAATCCTCCTGCCCGCCTGCCCTCTAGGGCCGAGGTCCTACCTGGTACTGACAAAGGCTTCTGCCCGGGGAAACAAAACCCACCACCCCACGTTCCTGGTTTCAGTTTGCAGAGATCCATGGGCACTCTCAAAGCAGCCCGAGTTGGCACAGGTGGCAGCTCGTCCCTGGGCGGCATCTTGATTTTTGGGGAAATCCAGCAGGTAGACGACCCCTAAGGAACAAGGGCCTACCTGGTACTGACAAAGGGTTCTGCCCAGGGAAACAAAATTCACCAACCCACGTTCCTCGTCTCAGTTTGAAGAACTCCGTGGGCACTCTCAAAGCAGCCCAAGTTGGCACAGGTGGCAGCTTGTCCCTGGGCGGCACCTTGATCTTCGTGGAAATCCTGCTGCCAGCCTGCCCCGAAGGGCTGAGGGACTACCTGGTACTGACAAAGGCTTCTGCCCGGGAAAACAAAACCCACCACCCCACGTTCCTGGTTTCAGTTCGCAGAGCTCCGTTGGCTCTCTCAAAGCAGTCCGAGCTGGCACAGGTGGCAGCTTGTCCCTGGGCGGCATCTTGATATTTGCGGAAATCCAGCAGGCAGCCGGCCCCGAAGGGCCGAGGGCCCACCTAGAACTGAAAAAGGCTTCTGCCCGGGGAAACAAAATTCACCAACCCACGTTCCTGGTCTCAGTTTGCAGAGATCCATGGGTACTTTCAACGCAGCCCAAGTTGGCCCAGGTGGCAGCTTGTCCCTGGGCGGCATCTTGATATTTCTGGAAATCCAGCAGGCAGCCAGCCTGCCCCGAATGGCCGAGGCCTACCTGGTACAGACAAAGGCTTGTGCCCGGGGAAACAAAACCCACCACAAACCCACGTTCCTGGTCTCCGTTTCGGGAACTCCGTGGTACTCTCAAAGCAGCCCAAGTTGGCACAGGTGGCAGCTTGTCCCTGGGCAGCACCTTGATAATCGTGGAAATCCAGTAGGCTGCCTTCCCCTGAAGAACAAGGGCATACCTGGTACTTACAAAGGCTTAGGCCCAGGGCAACAAAACTCAGCAGCCCACGTTCCTGGTCTCAGTTTGCAGAGCTCCATGGGCACTCTCAAAGTAGCCCAAGTTGGCACAGGTGGCAGCTTGTCCCTGGGCGGCATCCTGATATTCATGGAAAACCAGCCGGCAGCCTTAGGGCCAAGGGCCTACCGGGTACTGACAAAGGCTTCTGCCCGGGAAAACAAAACCCACCACCCCACGTTCCTGGTTTCAGTTTGCAGAGCTCCATGGGCACTCTCAAAGCAGCTCGAGTTGGCACAGGTGGCAGCTTGTCCCTGGGCGGCATCTTGATATTTCTGGAAATCCAGCAGGCAGCCGGCCCCGAAGGGCCGAGGGCCCACCTAGTACTAACAAATTCTTCAGCCGGCGAAAACAAAAGTCAGCACCCCACGCTCCTGGTTTCAGTTTGCAGAGCTCCATGGGCACTCTCAATGCAGCGCGAGTTGGCACAGGTGGCAGCTTGTCCCTGGGCGGCGTCTTGATATTCGTAGAAATCCTGCTGCCAGCCTGCCCCGAAGGGCCGAGGTCCTACCTGGTACTGACAAAGGCTTCTGCCCGGGGAAACAAAACCCACCACCCCACGTTCCTGGTCTCAGTTTGCAGAGATCCATGGGCACTCTCAAAGCAGCCCGAGTTGGCACAGGTGGCAGCTTGTCCCTGGGCGGCATCTTGATTTTTGGGGAAATCCAGCAGGTAGACGACCCCTAAGGAACAAGGGCCTACCTGGTACAGACAAAGGGTTCTGCCCAGGGAAACAAAATTCACCAACCCACGTTCCTGGTCTCAGTTTGCAGAACTCCATGGGCACTCTCAAAGCAGCCCGAGTTGGCACAGGTGGCAGCTTGTCCCTGGGCGGCATCTTGATATTCGTGGAAATCCAGCAGGCAGACGGACCTGAAGGGCCGAGGGCCCACCTAGAATTGAAAAAGGCTTCTGCCCGGTGAAACAAAACCCACAAACCCACGTTCCTGGTCTCAGTTTGCAGAGATCCATGGGTACTTTCAACGCAGCCCAAGTTGGCACAGGTGGCAGCTTGTCCCTGGGCGGCATCTTGATATTCGTGGAAATCCTGCTGCCAGCCTGCCCCGAATGGCCGAGGCCTACCTGGTACTGACAAATGCTTCTGCCCGGGGAAACAAAACCCACAAACCCACGTTAATGGTCTCAGTTTGAAGAACTCCGTGGGCACTCTCAAAGCAGCCCAAGTTGGCACAGGTGGCAGCTTGTCCCTGGGCAGCACCTTGATAATCGTGGAAATCCAGTAGGCTGCCTGCCGCTGAAGAACAAGGGCATACCTGGTACTGACAAAGGCTTCTGCCCGGGAAAACAAAACCCACCAACCGACGTTCCTGGTTTCAGTTTGCAGAGCTCCATGGGCACTCTGAAAGCAGCTCGAGTTGGCACAGGTGGCAGCCCTTCCCTGGGCAGCATCTTGATCTTCGTGGAAATCCAGGTGCCAGCCTGCCCCTGAGGAATAAGGGCCTACCTGGTACTGACAAAGGCTTCTGCCCGGGAAAACAAAACCCACCACCCCACGTTCCTGGTCTCAGTTTGCAGAGCTCCGTGAGCACTCTCAAAGCAGCCCGAGTTTGCACAGGTGGCAGCTCGTCCCTGGACAGCATCTTGATATACGTGGATATCCAGGTGGCAGCCGGCCCCTAAGGAACAAGGGCCTACCTGGTACTGACAAATACTTCTGCCCGGGAAAACAAAACCCACCACCCCACGTTCCTGGTCTCAGTTCGCAGAGCTCCATGGGCACTCTCAAAGCAGCCAGAGTTGGCACAGCTGGCAGCTTGTCCCTGGGCGGCGTCTTGATATTCGTGGAAATCCTGCCGCCAGCCTGCCCCGAAGAGCTGAGGGACTACCTGGTACTGACAAAGGCTTCTGCCCGGGAAAACAAAACCCAACACCCCACGTTCCTGGTTTCAGTTCGCAGAGCTCCGTTGGCTCTCTCAAAGCATTCCGAGCTGGCACAGGTGGCAGCTTGTCCCTGGGCGGCATCTTGATATTTGCGGAAATCCAGCAGGCAGACGGCCCCGAAGGGCCGAGGGCCCACCTAGAACTGAAAAAGGCTTCTGCCCGGGGAAACAAAATTCACCAACCCACGTTCCTGGTCTCAGTTTGCAGAGATCCATGGGTACTTTCAACGCAGTCCAAGTTGGCCCAGGTGGCAGCTTGTCCCTGGGCGGCATCTTGATATTCGTGGAAATCCTGCTGCCAGCCTGCCCCGAAGGGCCGAGGCCTACCTGGTACTGACAAAGGCTTGTGCCCGTGGAAACAAAACCCACCACCCCACGTTCCTGGTCTCCGTTTCGAGAACTCCGTGGGTACTCTCAAAGCAGCCCAAGTTGGCACAGGTGGCAGCTTGTCCCTGGGCAGCACCTTGATAATCGTGGAAATCCAGTAGGCTGCCTGCCCCGAAGGGCCGAGGCCTACCTGGTACTTACAAAGGCTTAGGCCCAGGGCAACAAAACTCAGCAGCCCACGTTCCTGCTCTCAGTTTGCAGAGCTCCATGGGCACTCTCAAAGTAGCCCAAGTTGGCACAGGTGGCAGCTTGTCCCTGGGCGGCATCCTGATATTCATGGAAAACCAGCCGGCAGCCTTAGGGCCAAGGGCCTACCGGGTACTGACAAAGGCTTCTGCCCGGGACAACAAAACCCACCACCCCACGTTCCTGGTTTCAGTTCGCAGAGCTCCATGGGCACTCTCAAAGCAGCTCGAGTTGGCACAGGTGGCAGCTTGTCCCTGGGCGGCATCTTGATCTTCGTGGAAATCCAGCTGCCAGCCTGCCCCGAAGGGCTGAGGGACTACCTGGTACTGACAAAGGCTTCTGCCCGGGAAAACAAAACCCACCACCACACGTTCCTGGTTTCAGTTCGCAGAGCTCCGTGGGCTCTCTCAAAGCAGTCCGAGTTGGCACAGGTGGCAGCTTGTCCCTGGGCGGCATCTTGATATTTCTGGAAATCCAGCAGGCAGCCGGCCCCGAAGGGCTGAGGGCCCACCTAGTACTAACAAATTCTTCTGCCGGCGAAAACAAAAGTCAGCACCCCACGTTCCTGGTTTCAGTTTGCAGAGCTCCATGGGCACTCTCAATGCAGCCCGAGTTGGCACAGGTGGCAGCTTGTCCCTGGGTGGCGTCTTGATATTCGTAGAAATCCTGCTGCCAGCCTGCCCCGAAGGGCCGAGGTCCTACCTGGTACTGACAAAGGCTTCTGCCCGGGGAAACAAAACCCACCACCCCACGTTCCTGGTCTCAGTTTGCAGAGATCCATGGGCACTCTCAAAGCAGCCCGAGTTGGCACAGGTGGCAGCTTGTCCCTGGGCGGTATCTTGATTTTTGGGGAAATCCAGCAGGTAGACGACCCCTAAGGAACAAGGGCCTACCTGGTACTGACAAAGGGTTCTGTCCAGGAAAACAAAATTCACCAACCCACGTTCCTGGTTTCAGTTTGCAGAACTCCATGGGCACTCTCAAAGCAGCCCGAGTTGGCACAGGTGGCAGCTTGTCCCTGGGCGGCATCTTGATATTCGTGGAAATCGAGCAGGCAGACAAACCCGAAGGGCCGAGGGCCCACCTAGAATTGAAAAAGGCTTCTGCCCGGTGAAACAAAACCCACAAACCCACGTTCCTGGTCTCAGTTTGCAGAGATCCATGGGTACTTTCAACGCAGCCCAAGTTGGCCCAGGTGGCAGCTTGTCCCTGGGCGGCATCTTTATATTCGTGGAAATCCTGCTGCCAGCCTGCCCCGAATGGCCGAGGCCTACCTGGTACTGACAAAGGCTTGTGCCCGGGGAAACAAAACCCACAAACCCACGTTAATGGTCTCAGTTTGAAGAACTCCGTGGGCACTCTCAAAGCAGCCCAAGTTGGCACAGGTGGCAGCTTGTCCCTGGGCAGCACCTTGATAATCATGGAAATCCAGTAGGCTGCCTGCCCCTGAAGAACAAGGGCATACCTGGTACTGACAAATACTTCTGCCCGGGAAAACAAAACCCACCACCCCACGTTCCTGGTTTCAGTTTGCAGAGCTCCATGGGCACTCTCAAAGCAGCTCGAGTTGGCACAGGTGGCAGCTTGTCCCTGGGCGGCATCTTGATCTTCGTGGAAATCCAGCTGCCAGCCTGCCCCTGAGGAATAAGGGCCTACCTGGTACAAACAAAGGCTTCTGCCCGGGAAAACAAAAACCACCACCCCACGTTCCTGGTCTCAGTTTGCAGAGCTCCGTGGGCACTCTCAAAGCAGCCCGAGTTTGCACAGGTGGCAGCTCGTCCCTGGGCAGCATCTTGATATACGTGGATATCCAGGTGGCAGCCGGCCCCTAAGTAACAAGGGCCTACCTGGTACTGACAAAGACTTCTGCCCGGGAAAACAAAACCCACCACCCCACGTTCCTGGTCTCAGTTTGCAGAGCTCCATGGGCACTCTCAAAGCAGCTCGAGTTGGCACAGCTGGCAGCTTGTCCCTGGGCGGCATCTTGATATTCGTGGAAATCCTGCTGCCAGCCTGCCCCGAAGGGCCGAGGCCTACCTGGTACTGACAAAGGCTTGTGCCCGGGGAAACAAAACCCACCACCCCACGTTCCTGGTCTCCGTTTCGAGAACTCCGTGGGTACTCTCAAAGCAGCCCAAGTTGGCACAGGTGGCAGCTTGTCCCTGGGCAGCACCTTGATAATCGTGGAAATCCAGTAGGCTGCCTGCCCCTGAAGAACAAGGGCATACCTGGTACTTACAAAGGCTTAGGCCCAGGGTAACAAAACTCAGCAGCCCACGTTCCTGGTCTCAGTTTGCAGAGCTCCATGGGCACTCTCAAGGTAGCCCAAGTTGGCACAGGTGGCAGCTTGTCCCTGGGCGGCATCCTGATATTCATGGAAAACCAGCCGGCAGCCTTAGGGCCAAGGGCCTACCGGGTACTGACAAAGGCTTCTGCCCGGGAAAACAAAACCCACCACCCCACGTTCCTGGTCTCAGTTTGCAGAGCTCCATGGGCACTCTCAAAGCAGCTCGAGTTGGCACAGGTGGCAGCTTGTCCCTGGGCGGCATCTTGATCTTCGTGGAAATCCAGCTGCCAGCCTGCCCCTGAGGAATAAGGGCCTACCTGGTACAAACAAAGGCTTCTGCCCGGGAAAACAAAACCCACCACCCCACGTTCCTGGTCTCAGTTTGCAGAGCTCCGTGGGCACTCTCAAAGCAGCCCGAGTTAGCACAGGTGGCAGCTCGTCCCTGGGCAGCATCTTGATATACGTGGATATCCAGGTGGTAGCCGGCCCCTAAGGAACAAGGGCCTACCTGGTACTGACAAATACTTCTGCCCGGGAAAACAAAACCAGGCTCCCCACTTTCCTGGTCTCAGTTTGCAGAGCTCCATGGGCACTCTCAAAGCAGCCCGAGTTGGCACAGGTGGCAGCTTGTCTCTGGGCGGCGTCTTGATATTTGTAGAAATCCTGCTGCCAGCCTGCCCCGAAGGGCCGAGGGACTACCTGGTACTGACAAAGGCTTCTGCCCGGGAAAACAAAAACCACCACCCCACGTTCCTGGTTTCAGTTTGCAGAGCTCCGTGGGCTCTCTCAAAGCAGTCCGAGTTGGCACAGGTGGCAGCTTGTCCCTGGGCGGCATCTTGATATTTCTGGAAATCCAGCAGGCAGCCGGCCCCTAAGGGCTGAGGGCCCACCTAGTACTAACAAATTCTTCTGCCGGCGAAAACAAAAGTCAGCACCCCACGTTCCTGGTTTCAGTTTGCAGAGCTCCATGGGCACTCTCAATGCAGCGCGAGTTGGCACAGGTGGCAGCTTGTCCCTGGGCGGCGTCTTGATATTCGTAGAAATCCTCCTGCCCGCCTGCCCTCTAGGGCCGAGGTCCTACCTGGTACTGACAAAGGCTTCTGCCCGGGGAAACAAAACCCACCACCCCACGTTCCTGGTTTCAGTTTGCAGAGATCCATGGGCACTCTCAAAGCAGCCCGAGTTGGCACAGGTGGCAGCTCGTCCCTGGGCGGCATCTTGATTTTTGGGGAAATCCAGCAGGTAGACGACCCCTAAGGAACAAGGGCCTACCTGGTACTGACAAAGGGTTCTGCCCAGGGAAACAAAATTCACCAACCCACGTTCCTGGTCTCAGTTTGAAGAACTCCGTGGGCACTCTCAAAGCAGCCCAAGTTGGCACAGGTGGCAGCTTGTCCCTGGGCGGCACCTTGATCTTCGTGGAAATCCTGCTGCCAGCCTGCCCCGAAGGGCTGAGGGACTACCTGGTACTGACAAAGGCTTCTGCCCGGGAAAACAAAACCCACCACCCCACGTTCCTGGTTTCAGTTCGCAGAGCTCCGTTGGCTCTCTCAAAGCAGTCCGAGCTGGCACGGGTGGCAGCTTGTCCCTGGGCGGCATCTTGATATTTGCGGAAATCCAGCAGGCAGCCGGCCCCGAAGGGCCGAGGGCCCACCTAGAACTGAAAAAGGCTTCTGCCCGGGGAAACAAAATTCACCAACCCACGTTCCTGGTCTCAGTTTGCAGAGATCCATGGGTACTTTCAACGCAGCCCAAGTTGGCCCAGGTGGCAGCTTGTCCCTGGGCGGCATCTTGATATTTCTGGAAATCCAGCAGGCAGCCAGCCTGCCCCGAATGGCCGAGGCCTACCTGGTACTGACAAAGGCTTGTGCCCGGGGAAACAAAACCCACCACCCCACGTTCCTGGTCTCCGTTTCGAGAACTCCGTGGTACTCTCAAAGCAGCCCAAGTTGGCACAGATGGCAGCTTGTCCCTGGGCAGCACCTTGATAATCGTGGAAATCCAGTAGGCTGCCTGCCCCTGAAGAACAAGGGCATACCTGGTACTTATAAAGGCTTAGGCCCAGGGCAACAAAACTCAGCAGCCCACGTTCCTGGTCTCAGTTTGCAGAGCTCCATGGGCACTCTCAAAGTAGCCCAAGTTGGCACAGGTGGCAGCTTGTCCCTGGGCGGCATCCTGATATTCATGGAAAACCAGCCGGCAGCCTTAGGGCCAAGGGCCTACCGGGTGCTGACAAAGGCTTCTGCCCGGGAAAACAAAACCCACCACCCCACGTTCCTGGTTTCAGTTTGCAGAGCTCCGTGAGCACTCTCAAAGCAGCCCGAGTTTGCACAGGTGGCAGCTCGTCCCTGGACAGCATCTTGATATACGTGGATATCCAGGTGGCAGCCGGCCCCTAAGGAACAAGGGCCTACCTGGTACTGACAAATACTTCTGCCCGGGAAAACAAAACCCACCACCCCACGTTCCTGGTCTCAGTTTGCAGAGCTCCATGGGCACTCTCAAAGCAGCCCGAGTTGGCACAGCTGGCAGCTTGTCCCTGGGCGGCGTCTTGATATTCGTGGAAATCCTGCTGCCAGCCTGCCCCGAAGAGCTGAGGGACTACCTGGTACTGACAAAGGCTTCTGCCCGGGAAAACAAAACCCAACACCCCACGTTCCTGGTTTCAGTTCGCAGAGCTCCGTTGGCTCTCTCAAAGCAGTCCGAGCTGGCACAGGTGGCAGCTTGTCCCTGGGCGGCATCTTGATATTTGCGGAAATCCAGCAGGCAGACGGCCCCGAAGGGCCGAGGGCCCACCTAGAACTGAAAAAGGCTTCTGCCCGGGGAAACAAAATTCACCAACCCACGTTCCTGGTCTCAGTTTGCAGAGATCCATGGGTACTTTCAACGCAGTCCAAGTTGGCCCAGGTGGCAGCTTGTCCCTGGGCGGCATCTTGATATTCGTGGAAATCCTGCTGCCAGCCTGCCCCGAAGGGCCGAGGCCTACCTGGTACTGACAAAGGCTTGTGCCCGGGGAAACAAAACCCACCACCCCACGTTCCTGGTCTCCGTTTCGAGAACTCCGTGGGTACTCTCAAAGCAGCCCAAGTTGGCACAGGTGGCAGCTTGTCCCTGGGCAGCACCTTGATAATCGTGGAAATCCAGTAGGCTGCCTGCCCCTGAAGAACAAGGGCATACCTGGTACTTACAAAGGCTTAGGCCCAGGGCAACAAAACTCAGCAGCCCACGTTCCTGGTCTCAGTTTGCAGAGCTCCATGGGCACTCTCAAAGTAGCCCAAGTTGGCACAGGTGGCAGCTTGTCCCTGGGCGGCATCCTGATATTCATGGAAAACCAGCCGGCAGCCTTAGGGCCAAGGGCCTACCGGGTACTGACAAAGGCTTCTGCCCGGGACAACAAAACCCACCACCCCACGTTCCTGGTTTCAGTTCGCAGAGCTCCATGGGCACTCTCAAAGCAGCTCGAGTTGGCACAGGTGGCAGCTTGTCCCTGGGCGGCATCTTGATCTTCGTGGAAATCCAGCTGCCAGCCTGCCCCCTGAGGAATAAGGGCCTACCTGGTACTGACAAAGGCTTCTGCCCGGGAAAACAAAACCCACCACCCCACCTTCCTGGTCTCAGTTTGCAGAGCTCCGTGGGCACTCTCAAAGCAGCCCGAGTTTGCACAGGTGGCAGCTCGTCCCTGGACAGCATCTTGATATACGTGGATATCTAGGTGGCAGCCGGCCCCTAAGGAACAAGGGCCTACCTGGTATTGACAAATACTTCTGCCCGGGAAAACAAAACCAGGCTCCCCACTTTCCTGGTCTCAGTTTGCAGAGCTCCATGGGCACTCTCAAAGCAGCCCGAGTTGGCACAGCTGGCAGCTTGTCCCTGGGCGGCGTCTTGATATTCTTGGAAATCCTGCTGCCAGCCTGCCCCGAAGGGCCGAGGGACTACCTGGTACTGACAAAGGCTTCTGCCCAGGGAAAACAAAAACCACCACCCCACGTACCTGGTTTCAGTTTGCAGAGCTCCGTGGGCTCTCTCAAAGCAGTCCGAGTTGGCACAGGTGGCAGCTTGTCCCTGGGCGGCATCTTGATATTTCTGGAAATCCAGCAGGCAGCCGGCCGCGAAGGGCTGAGGGCCCACCTAGTACTAACAAATTCTTCTGCCGGCGAAAACAAAAGTCAGCACCCCACGTTCCTGGTTTCAGTTTGCAGAGCTCCATGGGCACTCTCAATGCAGCGCGAGTTGGCACAGGTGGCAGCTTGTCCCTGGGCGGCGTCTTGATATTCGTAGAAATCCTGCTGCCAGCCTGCCCCGAAGGGCCGAGATCCTACCTGGTACTGACAAAGGCTTCTGCCCGGGGAAACAAAACCCACCACCCCACGTTCCTGGTCTCAGTTTGCAGAGCTCCATGGGCACTCTCAAAGCAGCCCGAGTTGGCACAGGTGGCAGCTTGTCCCTGGGCGGCGTCTTGATTTTTGGGGAAATCCAGCAGGTAGACGACCCCTAAGGAACAAGGGCCTACCTGGTACTGACAAAGGGTTCTGCCCAGGGAAACAAAATTCACCAACCCACGTTCCTCGTCTCAGTATGCAGAACTCCATGGGCACTCTCAAAGCAGCCCGAGTTGGCACAGGTGGCAGCTTGTCCCTGGGCAGCATCTTGATATTCGTGGAAATCCAGCTGCCAGCCTGCCCCGTATGGCCGAGGCCTACCTGGTACTGACAAAGGCTTGTGCCCGGGGAAACAAAACCCACAAACCCACGTTCCAGGTCTCAGTTTGAAGAACTCCGTGGGCACTCTCAAAGCAGCCCAAGTTGGCACAGGTGGCAGCTTGTCCCTGGGCAGCACCTTGATAATCGTGGAAATCCAGTAGGCTGCCTGCCCCTGAAGAACAAGGGCATACCTGGTACTGACAAAGGCTTCTGCCCGGGAAAACAAAACCCACCACCCCACGTTCCTGGTTTCAGTTTGCAGAGCTCCATGGGCACTCTCAAAGCAGCTCGAGTTGGCACAGGTGGCAGCTTGTCCCTGGGCGGCATCTTGATATACGTGGATATCCAGGTGGCAGCCGGCCCCTAAGGAACAAGGGCCTACCTGGTACTGACAAATACTTCTGCCCGGGAAAACAAAACCACGCTCCCCACTTTCCTGGTCTCAGTTTGCAGAGCTCCATGGGCACTCTCAAAGCAGCCCGAGTTGGCACAGGTGGCAGCTTGTCCCTGGGCGGCGTCTTGATATTTGTAGAAATCCTGCTGCCAGCCTGCCCCGAAGGGCCGAGGGCCCACCTAGAACTGAAAAAGGCTTCTGCCCGGGGAAACAAAATTCACCAACCCACGTTCCTGGTCTCAGTTTGCAGAGATCCATGGGTACTTTCAACGCAGCCCAAGTTGGCCCAGGTGGCAGCTTGTCCCTGGGCGGCATCTTGATATTCGTGGAAATCCTGCTGCCAGCCTGCCCCGAATGGCCAAGGCCTACCTGGTACTGACAAAGGCTTGTGCCCGGGGAAACAAAACCCACAAACCCACGTTAATGGTCTCAGTTTGAAGAAGTCCGTGGGTACTCTCAAAGCAGCCCAAGTTGGCACAGGTGGCAGCTTGTCCCTGAGCGGCACCTTGATAATCGTGGAAATCCAGTAGGCTGCCTGCCCCTGAAGAACAAGGGCATACCTGGTACTTACAAAGGCTTAGGCCCAGGGCATCAAAACTCAGCAGCCCACGTTCCTGGTCTCAGTTTGCAGAGCTCCATGGGCACTCTCAAAGTAGCCCAAGTTGGCACAGGTGGCAGCTCGTCCCTGGGCAGCATCTTGATATACGTGGATATCCAGGTGGCAGCCGGCCCCTAAGGAACAAGGGCCTACCTGGTACTGACAAATACTTCTGCCCGGGAAAACAAAACCAGGCTCCCCACTTTCCTGGTCTCAGTTTGCAGAGCTCCATGGGCACTCTCAAAGCAGCCCGAGTTGGCACAGGTGGCAGCTTGTCCCTGGGCGGCGTCTTGATATTTGTAGAAATCCTTCTGCCAGCCTGCCCCGAAGGGCCGAGGGACTACCTGGTACTGACAAAGGCTTCTGCCCGGGGAAACAAAAACCACCACCCCACGTTCCTGGTTTCAGTTTGCAGAGCTCCGTGGGCACTCTCAAAGCAGTCCGAGTTGGCACAGGTGGCAGCTTGTCCCTGGGCGGCATCTTGATATTTCTGGAAATCTAGCAGGCAGCCGGCCCCTAAGGGCTGAGGGCCCACCTAGTACTAACAAATTCTTCTGCCGGCGAAAACAAAAGTCAGCACCCCACGTTCCTGGTTTCAGTTTGCAGAGCTCCATGGGCACTCTCAATGCAGCCCGGGTTGGCACAGGTGGCAGCTTGTCCCTGGGCGGCGTCTTGATATTCGTAGAAATTCTGCTGCCAGCCTGCCCCGAAGGGCCGAGGTCCTACCTGGTACTGACAAAGGCTTCAGCCCGGGGAAACAAAACCCACCACCCCACGTTCCTGGTCTCAGTTTGCAGAGATCCATGGGCACTCTCAAAGCAGTCCGAGTTGGCACAGGTGGCAGCTTGACCCTGGGCGGCATCTTGATTTTTGGGGAAATCCAGCAGGTAGACCACCCCTAAGGAACAAGGGCCTACCTGGTACTGACAAAGGCTTGTGCCCGGGGAAACAAAACCCACCACCCCATGTTCCTGGTCTCCGTTTCGAGAACTCCGTGGGCACTCTCAAAGCAGCCCAAGTTGGCACAGGTGGCAGCTTGTCCCTGGGCAGCACCTTGATAATCGTGGAAATCCAGTAGGCTGCCTGCCCCTGAGGAACAAGGGCATACCTGGTACTGACAAAGGCTTAGGCCCAGGGCAACAAAACTCAGCAGCCCACGTTCCTGGTCTCAGTTTGCAGAGCTCCATGGGCACTCTCACAGTAGCCCAAGTTGGCACAGGTGGCAGCTTGCCCCTGGGCGGCATCCTGATATTCATGGAAAACCAGCAAGCAGCCTTAGGGCCAAGGGCCGACCGGGTACTGACAAAGGCTTCTGCCCGGGAAAACAAAACCCACCACCCCACGTTCCTCGTCTCAGTTTGCAGAGCTCCATGGGCACTCTCAAAGCAGCTCGAGTTGGCACAGGTGGCAGCTTGTCCCTGGGCGGCATCTTGATCTTCGTGGAAATCCAGCTGCCAGCCTGCCCCTGAGGAATAAGGGCCTACCTGGTACTGAAAAAGGCTTCTGCACGGGAAAACAAAACCCACCACCCCACCTTCCTGGTCTCAGTTTGCAGAGCTCCGTGGGCACTCTCAAAGCAGCCCGAGTTAGCACAGGTGGCAGCTCGTCCCTGGGCAGCATCTTGATATACGTGGATATCCAGGTGGCAGCCGGCCCCTAAGGAACAAGGGCCTACCTGGTACTGACAAATACTTCTGCCCGGGAAAACAAAACCAGGCTCCCCACTTTCCTGGTCTCAGTTTGCAGAGCTCCATGGGCACTCTCAAAGCAGCCCGAGTTGGCACAGGTGGCAGCTTGTCTCTGGGCGGCGTCTTGATATTCGTGGAAATCCTGCTGCCAGCCTGCCCCGAAGGGCCGAGGGACTGCCTGGTACTGACAAAGGCTTCTGCCCGGGGAAACAAAATTCACCAACCCACGTTCCTCGTCTCAGTTTGCAGAGATCCATGGGCACTCTCAAAGCAGCCCGAGTTGGCACAGGTGTCAGCTTGTCCCTGGGCGGCATCTTGATATTCGTGGAAATCCTGCTGCCAGCCTGCCCCGAATGGCCGAGGCCTACCTGGTACTGACAAAGGCTTGTGCCCGGGGAAACAAAACCCACAAACCCACGTTAATGGTCTCAGTTTGAAGAACTCCGTGGGCACTCTCAAAGCAGCCCAAGTTGGCACAGGTGGCAGCTTGTCCCTGGGCGGCATCTTGATATTCGTGGATATCCAGTAGGCTGCCTGCCCCTGAAGAACAAGGGCATACCTGGTCCTGACAAAGGCTTAGGCCCAGGGCAACAAAACTCAGCACCCCACGTTCCTGGTCTCAGTTTGCAGAGCTCCATGGGCACTCTCAAAGTAGCCCAAGTTGGCACAGGTGGCAGCTTGTCCCTGGGCGGCATCCTGATATTCATGGAAAACCAGCCGGCAGCCTTAGGGCCGAGGGCCTACCTGGTACTGACAAAGGCTTCTGCCCGGGAAAACAAAACCCACCACCCCACGTTCCTGGTTTCAGTTTGCAGAGATCCATGGGCACTCTCAAAGCAGTCCGAGTTGGCACAGGTGGCAGCTTGACCCTGGGCGGCATCTTGATTTTTGGGGAAATCCAGCAGGTAGACCACCCCTAAGGAACAGGGGCCTACCTGGTACTGACAAAGGGTTCTGCCCAGGGAAAGAAAATTCACCAACCCACGTTCCTCGTCTCAGTTTGCAGAGCTCCATGGGCACTCTCAAAGCAGCCCGAGTTGGCACAGGTGGCAGCTTGTCCCTGGGCGGCATCTTGATATTCGTGGAAATCCTGCTGCCAGCCTGCCCCGAAGGGCCGAGGCCTACCTGGTACTGACAAAGGCTTGTGCCCGGGGAAACAAAACCCACCACCCCATGTTCCTGGTCTCCGTTTCGAGAACTCCGTGGGCACTCTCAAAGCAGCCCAAGTTGGCACAGGTGGCAGCTTGTCCCTGGGCAGCACCTTGATAATCGTGGAAATCCAGTAGGCTGCCTGCCCCTGAAGAACAAGGGCATACCTGGTACTGACAAAGGCTTAGGCCCAGGGCAACAAAACTCAGCATCCCACGTTCCTGGTCTCAGTTTGCAGAGCTCCATGGGCACTCTCACAGTAGCCCAAGTTGGCACAGGTTGCAGCTTGCCCCTGGGCGGCATCCTGATATTCATGGAAAACCAGCAAGCAGCCTTAGGGCCAAGGGCCGACCAGGTACTGACAAAGGCTTCTGCCCGGGAAAACAAAACCCACCACCCCACGTTCCTCGTCTCAGTTTGCAGAGCTCCATGGGCACTCTCAAAGCAGCTCGAGTTGGCACAGGTGGCAGCTTGTCCCTGGGCGGCATCTTGATCTTCGTGGAAATCCAGCTGCCAGCCTGCCCCTGAGGAATAAGGGCCTACCTGGTACTGAAAAAGGCTTCTGCCCGGGAAAACAAAACCCACCACCCCACCTTCCTGGTCTCAGTTTGCAGAGCTCCGTGGGCACTCTCAAAGCAGCCCGAGTTAGCACAGGTGGCAGCTCGTCCCTGGGCAGCATCTTGATATACGTGGATATCCAGGTGGCAGCCGGCCCCTAAGGAACAAGGGCCTACCTGGTACTGACAAATACTTCTGCCCGGGAAAACAAAACCAGGCTCCCCACGTTCCTGGTCTCAGTTTGCAGAGCTCCATGGGCACTCTCAAAGCAGCCCGAGTTGGCACAGGTGGGAGCTTGTCTCTGGGCGGCGTCTTGATATTCGTGGAAATCCTGCTGCCAGCCTGCCCCGAAGGGCCGAGGGACTACCTGGTACTGACAAAGGCTTCTGCCCGGGGAAACAAAATTCACCAACCCACGTTCCTCGTCTCAGTTTGCAGAGATCCATGGGCACTCTCAAAGCAGCCCGAGTTGGCACAGGTGTCAGCTTGTCCCTGGGCGGCATCTTGATATTCGTGGAAATCCTGCTGCCAGCCTGCCCCGAATGGCCGAGGCCTACCTGGTACTGACAAAGGCTTGTGCCCGGGGAAACAAAACCCACAAACCCACGTTAATGGTCTCAGTTTGAAGAACTCCGTGGGCACTCTCAAAGCAGCCCAAGTTGGCACAGGTGGCAGCTTGTCCCTGGGCGGCATCTTGATAATCGTGGATATCCAGTAGGCTGCCTGCCCCTGAAGAACAAGGGCATACCTGGTCCTGACAAAGGCTTAGGCCCAGGGCAACAAAACTCAGCACCCCACGTTCCTGGTTTCAGTTTGCAGAGATCCATGGGCACTCTCAAAGCAGTCCGAGTTGGCACAGGTGGCAGCTTGACCCTGGGCGGCATCTTGATTTTTGGGGAAATCCAGCAGGTAGACCACCCCTAAGGAACAGGGGCCTACCTGGTACTGACAAAGGGTTCTGCCCAGGGAAAGAAAATTCACCAACCCACGTTCCTCGTCTCAGTTTGCAGAGCTCCATGGGCACTCTCAAAGCAGCCCGAGTTGGCACAGGTGGCAGCTTGTCCCTGGGCGGCATCGTGATATTCGTGGAAATCCTGCTGCCAGCCTGCCCCGAAGGGCCGAGGCCTACCTGGTACTGACAAAGGCTTGTGCCCGGGGAAACAAAACCCACCACCCCATGTTCCTGGTCTCCGTTTCGAGAACTCCGTGGGCACTCTCAAAGCAGCCCAAGTTGGCACAGGTGGCAGCTTGTCCCTGGGCAGCACCTTGATAATCGTGGAAATCCAGTAGGCTGCCTGCCCCTGAAGAACAAGGGCATACCTGGTACTGACAAAGGCTTAGGCCCAGGGCAACAAAACTCAGCATCCCACGTTCCTGGTCTCAGTTTGCAGAGCTCCATGGGCACTCTCACAGTAGCCCAAGTTGGCACAGGTTGCAGCTTGCCCCTGGGCGGCATCCTGATATTCATGGAAAACCAGCAAGCAGCCTTAGGGCCAAGGGCCGACCAGGTACTGACAAAGGCTTCTGCCCGGGAAAACAAAACCCACCACCCCACGTTCCTCGTCTCAGTTTGCAGAGCTCCATGGGCACTCTCAAAGCAGCTCGAGTTGGCACAGGTGGCAGCTTGTCCCTGGGCGGCATCTTGATCTTCGTGGAAATCCAGCTGCCAGCCTGCCCCTGAGGAATAAGGGCCTACCTGGTACTGAAAAAGGCTTCTGCCCGGGAAAACAAAACCCACCACCCCACGTTCCTGGTCTCAGTTTGCAGAGATCCGTGGGCACTCTCAAAGCAGCCCGAGTTAGCACAGGTGGCAGCTCGTCCCTGGGCAGCATCTTGATATACGTGGATATCCAGGTGGCAGCCGGCCCCTAAGGAACAAGGGCCTACCTGGTACTGACAAATACTTCTGCCCGGGAAAACAAAACCAGGGTCCCCACTTTCCTGGTCTCAGTTTGCAGAGCTCCATGGGCACTCTCAAAGCAGCCCGAGTTGGCACAGGTGGCAGCTTGTCCCTGGGCGGCATCTTGATATTCGTGGAAATCCTGCTGCCAGCCTGCCCCGAATGGCCGAGGCCTACCTGGTACTGACAAAGGCTTGTGCCCGGGGAAACAAAACCCACAAACCCACGTTAATGGTCTCAGTTTGAAGAACTCCGTGGGCACTCTCAAAACAGCCCAAGTTGGCACAGGTGGCAGCGTGTCCCTGGGCGGCATCTTGATAATCGTGGATATCCAGTAGGCTGCCTGCCCCTGAAACACAAGGGCATACCTGGTACGACAAAGGCTTAGGCCCAGGGCAACAAAACTCAGCAGCCCACGTTCCTGGTCTCAGTTTGCAGAGCTCCATGGGCACTCTCAAAGTAGCCCAAGTTGGCACAGGTGGCAGCTTGTCCCTGGGCGGCATCCTGATATTCATGGAAAACCAGCCGGCAGCCTTAGGGCCGAGGGCCTACCTGGTACTGACAAAGGCTTCTGCCCGGGAAAACAAAACCCACCACCCCACGTTCCTGGTTTCAGTTTGCAGAGCTCCATGGGCACTCTCAAAGCAGCCTGAGTTGGCCCAGGTGGCAGTTTGTCCCTGGGCGGCATCTTGATCTCCGTGGAAATCCAGCTGCCAGCCTGCCCCTGAGGAATAAGGGCCTACCTGGTACAGACAAAGGCTTCTGCCCGGGAAAACAAAACCCCCCACCCCACGTTCCTGGTCTCAGTTTGCAGAGCTCCATGGGCACTCTCAAAGCAGCCCGAGTTGGCACATGTGGCAGCTCGTCCCTGGGCGGCATCTTGATATTCGTGGAAATCCTGCTGCCAGCCTGCCCCGAAGGGCCGAGGGACTACCTGGTACTGACAAAGGCTTCTGCCCGGGAAAACAAAACCCACCACCCCACGTTCCTGGTTTCAGTTTGCAGAGCTCCGTGGGCTCTCTCAAAGCAGTCCGAGTTGGCACAGGTGGCAGCTTGTCCCTGGGCGGCATCTTGATATTTCTGGAAATCCAGCAGGCAGCCGGCCCCGAAGGGCTGAGGGCCCACCTAGTACTAACAAATTCTTCTGCCGGCGAAAACAAAAGTCAGCGCCCCACCGTCCTGGTTTCAGTTTTCAGAGCTCCATGGGCACTCTCAATGCAGCGCGAGTTGGCACAGGTGGCAGCTTGTCCCTGGGCGGCGTCTTGATATTCGTAGAAATCCTGCTGCCAGCCTGCCCCGAAGGGCCGAGGTCCTACCTGGTACTGACAAAGGCTTCTGCCCGGGGAAACAAAACCCACCACCCCACGTTCCTGGTCTCAGTTTGCAGAGATCCATGGGCACTCTCAAAGCAGCCCGAGTTGGCACAGGTGGCAGCTTGTCCCTGGGCGGCATCTTGATTTTTGGGAAAATCCAGCAGGTAGACGACCCCTAAGGAACAAGGGCCTACCTGGTACTGACAAAGGGTTCTGCCCAGGGAAAGAAAATTCACCAACCCACGTTCCTCGTCTCAGTTTGCAGAACTCCATGGGCACTCTCAAAGCAGCCCGAGTTGGCCCAGGTGGCAGCTTGTCCCTGGGCGGCATCTTGATCTTCGTGGAAATCCTGCTGCCAGCCTGCCCCGAATGGCCGAGGCCTACCTGGTACTGACAAAGGCTTGTGCCCGGGGAAACAAAACCCACAAACCCACGTTAATGGTCTCAGTTTGAAGAACTCCGTGGGCACTCTCAAAGCAGCCCAAGTTGGCACAGGTGGCAGCTTGTCCCTGGGCAGCACCTTGATAATCGTGGAAATCCAGTAGGCTGCCTGCCCCTGAAGAACAAGGGCATACCTGGTACTGACAAAGGCTTAGGCCCAGGGCAACAAAACTCAGCAGCCCACGTTCCTGGTCTCAGTTTGCAGAGCTCCATGGGCACTCTCAAAGTAGCCCAAGTTGGCACAGGTGGCAGCTTGTCCCTGGGCGGCATCTTGATCTTCGTGGAAATCCAGCTGCCAGCCTGCCCCTGAGTAATAAGGGCCTACCTGGTACTGACAAAGGCTTCTGCCCGGGAAAACAAAACCCACCACCCCACGTTCCTGGTCTCAGTTTGCAGAGCTCCATGGGCACTCTCAAAGTAGCCCAAGTTGGCACAGGTGGCAGCTTGTCCCTGGGCGGCATCCTGATATTCATGGAAAACCAGCCAGCAGCCTTAGGGCCGAGGGCCTACTGGGTACTGGCAAAGGCTTCTGCCCGGGAAAACAAAACCCACCACCCCACGTTCCTGGTCTCAGTTTGCAGAGCTCCGTGGGCACTCTCAAAGCTGCCCGAGTTGGCACAGGTGGCAGCTTGTCCCTGGGCAGCACCTTGATAATCGTGGAAATCCAGTAGGCTGCCTGCCCCTGAAGAACAAGGGCCTACCTGGTACTGACAAATACTTCTGCCCGGGAAAACAAAACCAGGCTCCCCACTTTCCTGGTCTCAGTTTGCAGAGCTCCATGGGCACTCTCAAAGCAGCCCGAGTTGGCACAGGTGGCAGCTTGTCCCTGGGCGGCGTCTTGATATTCGTGGAAATCCTGCTGCCAGCCTGCCCCGAAGAGCCGAGGGCCTACCTGGTACTGACAAAGGCTTCTGCCCGGGGAAACAAAACCCACCACCCCACGTTCCTGGTCTCAGTTTGCAGAGATCCATGGGCACTCTCAAAGCAGCCCGAGTTGGCACAGGTGGCAGCTTGTCCCTGGGCGGCATCTTGATTTTTGGGGAAATCCAGCAGGTAGACGACCCCTAAGGAACAAGGGCCTACCTGGTACTGACAAAGGGTTCTGCCCAGGGAAAGAAAATTCACCAACCCACGTTCCTCGTCTCAGTTTGCAGAACTCCATGGGCACTCTCAAAGCAGCCCGAGTTGGCACAGGTGGCAGCTTGTCCCTGGGCGGCGTCTTGATATTCGTGGAAATCCTGCTGCCAGCCTGTCCCGAATGACCGAGGCCTACCTGGTACTGACAAAGGCTTGTGCCCGGGGAAACAAAACCCACAAACCCACGTTAATGGTCTCAGTTTGAAGAACTCCGTGGGCACTATCAAAGCAGCCCAAGTTGGCACAGGTGGCAGCTTGTCCCTGGGCAGCACCTTGATTTTTGTTGAAATCCAGCAGGTAGACGACCCCTAAGGAACAAGGGCCTACCTGGTACTGACAAAGGGTTCTGCCCAGGGAAAGAAAATTCACCAACCCACGTTCCTCGTCTCAGTTTGCAGAACTCCATGGGCACTCTCAAAGCAGCCCGAGTTGGCACAGGTGGCAGCTTGTCCCTGGGCGGCATCTTGATATTCGTGGAAATCCTGCTGCCAGCCTGCCCCGAATGGCCGAGGCCTACCTGGTACTGACAAAGGCTTGTGCCCGGGGAAACAAAACCCACCACCCCACGTTCCTGGTCTCCGTTTCGAGAACTCCGTGGGCACTCTCAAAGCAGCCCAAGTTGGCACAGGTGGCAGCTTGTCCCTGGGCAGCACCTTGATAATCGTGGAAATCCAGTAGGCTGCCTGCCCCTGAAGAACAAGGGCATACCTGGTACTTACAAAGGCTTAGGCCCAGGGCAACAAAACTCAGCACCCCACGTTCCTGGTCTCAGTTTTCAGAGCTCCATGGGCACTCTCAAAGTAGCCCAAGTTGGCACAGGTGGCAGCTTGTCCCTGGGCGGCATCCTGATATTCATGGAAAAGTAGCCGGCAGCCTTAGGGCCGAGGGCCTACCGGGTACTGACAAAGGCTTCTGCCCGGGAAAACAAAACCCACCACCCCACGTTCCTGGTCTCAGTTTGCAGAGCTCCATGGGCACTCTCAAAGCAGCCTGAGTTGGCACAGGTGGCAGTTTGTCCCTGGGCGGCATCTTGATCTCCGTGGAAATCCAGCTGCCAGCCTGCCCCTGAGGAATAAGGGCCTACCTGGTACAGACAAAGGCTTCTGCCCGGGAAAACAAAACCCCCCACCCCACGTTCCTGGTCTCAGTTTGCAGAGCTCCATGGGCACTCTCAAAGCAGCCCGAGTTGGCACATGTGGCAGCTCGTCCCTGGGCGGCATCTTGATATTCGTGGAAATCCTGCTGCCAGCCTGCCCCGAAGGGCCGAGGGACTACCTGGTACTGACAAAGGCTTCTGCCCGGGAAAACAAAACCCACCACCCCACGTTCCTGGTTTCAGTTTGCAGAGCTCCGTGGGCTCTCTCAAAGCAGTCCGAGTTGGCACAGGTGGCAGCTTGTCCCTGGGCGGCATCTTGATATTTCTGGAAATCCAGCAGGCAGCCGGCCCCGAAGGGCTGAGGGCCCACCTAGTACTAACAAATTCTTCTGCCGGCGAAAACAAAAGTCAGCGCCCCACCGTCCTGGTTTCAGTTTTCAGAGCTCCATGGGCACTCTCAATGCAGCGCGAGTTGGCACAGGTGGCAGCTTGTCCCTGGGCGGCGTCTTGATATTCGTAGAAATCCTGCTGCCAGCCTGCCCCGAAGGGCCGAGGTCCTACCTGGTACTGACAAAGGCTTCTGCCCGGGGAAAACAAAACCCACCACCCCACGTTCCTGGTCTCAGTTTGCAGAGATCCATGGGCACTCTCAAAGCAGCCCGAGTTGGCACAGGTGGCAGCTTGTCCCTGGGCGGCATCTTGATTTTTGGGAAAATCCAGCAGGTAGACGACCCCTAAGGAACAAGGGCCTACCTGGTACTGACAAAGGGTTCTGCCCAGGGAAAGAAAATTCACCAACCCACGTTCCTCGTCTCAGTTTGCAGAACTCCGTGGGCACTCTCAAAGCAGCCCGAGTTGGCCCAGGTGGCAGCTTGTCCCTGGGCGGCATCTTGATCTTCGTGGAAATCCTGCTGCCAGCCTGCCCCGAATGGCCGAGGCCTACCTGGTACTGACAAAGGCTTGTGCCCGGGGAAACAAAACCCACAAACCCACGTTAATGGTCTCAGTTTGAAGAACTCCGTGGGCACTCTCAAAGCAGCCCAAGTTGGCACAGGTGGCAGCTTGTCCCTGGGCAGCACCTTGATAATCGTGGAAATCCAGTAGGCTGCCTGCCCCTGAAGAACAAGGGCATACCTGGTACTGACAAAGGCTTAGGCCCAGGGCAACAAAACTCAGCAGCCCACGTTCCTGGTCTCAGTTTGCAGAGCTCCATGGGCACTCTCAAAGTAGCCCAAGTTGGCACAGGTGGCAGCTTGTCCCTGGGCGGCATCTTGATCTTCGTGGAAATCCAGCTGCCAGCCTGCCCCTGAGTAATAAGGGCCTACCTGGTACTGACAAAGGCTTCTGCCCGGGAAAACAAAACCCACCACCCCACGTTCCTGGTCTCAGTTTGCAGAGCTCCATGGGCACTCTCAAAGTAGCCCAAGTTGGCACAGGTGGCAGCTTGTCCCTGGGCGGCATCCTGATATTCATGGAAAACCAGCCAGCAGCCTTAGGGCCGAGGGCCTACTGGGTACTGGCAAAGGCTTCTGCCCGGGAAAACAAAACCCACCACCCCACGTTCCTGGTCTCAGTTTGCAGAGCTCCGTGGGCACTCTCAAAGCTGCCCGAGTTGGCACAGGTGGCAGCTTGTCCCTGGGCAGCACCTTGATAATCGTGGAAATCCAGTAGGCTGCCTGCCCCTGAAGAACAAGGGCCTACCTGGTACTGACAAATACTTCTGCCCGGGAAAACAAAACCAGGCTCCCCACTTTCCTGGTCTCAGTTTGCAGAGCTCCATGGGCACTCTCAAAGCAGCCCGAGTTGGCACAGGTGGCAGCTTGTCCCTGGGCGGCGTCTTGATATTCGTGGAAATCCTGCTGCCAGCCTGCCCCGAAGAGCCGAGGGCCTACCTGGTACTGACAAAGGCTTCTGCCCGGGGAAACAAAACCCACCACCCCACGTTCCTGGTCTCAGTTTGCAGAGATCCATGGGCACTCTCAAAGCAGCCCGAGTTGGCACAGGTGGCAGCTTGTCCCTGGGCGGCATCTTGATTTTTGGGGAAATCCAGCAGGTAGACGACCCCTAAGGAACAAGGGCCTACCTGGTACTGACAAAGGGTTCTGCCCAGGGAAAGAAAATTCACCAACCCACGTTCCTCGTCTCAGTTTGCAGAACTCCATGGGCACTCTCAAAGCAGCCCGAGTTGGCACAGGTGGCAGCTTGTCCCTGGGCGGCGTCTTGATATTCGTGGAAATCCTGCTGCCAGCCTGTCCCGAATGACCGAGGCCTACCTGGTACTGACAAAGGCTTGTGCCCGGGGAAACAAAACCCACAAACCCACGTTAATGGTCTCAGTTTGAAGAACTCCGTGGGCACTATCAAAGCAGCCCAAGTTGGCACAGGTGGCAGCTTGTCCCTGGGCAGCACCTTGATTTTTGTTGAAATCCAGCAGGTAGACGACCCCTAAGGAACAAGGGCCTACCTGGTACTGACAAAGGGTTCTGCCCAGGGAAAGAAAATTCACCAACCCACGTTCCTCGTCTCAGTTTGCAGAACTCCATGGGCACTCTCAAAGCAGCCCGAGTTGGCACAGGTGGCAGCTTGTCCCTGGGCGGCATCTTGATATTCGTGGAAATCCTGCTGCCAGCCTGCCCCGAATGGCCGAGGCCTACCTGGTACTGACAAAGGCTTGTGCCCGGGGAAACAAAACCCACCACCCCACGTTCCTGGTCTCCGTTTCGAGAACTCCGTGGGCACTCTCAAAGCAGCCCAAGTTGGCACAGGTGGCAGCTTGTCCCTGGGCAGCACCTTGATAATCGTGGAAATCCAGTAGGCTGCCTGCCCCTGAAGAACAAGGGCATACCTGGTACTTACAAAGGCTTAGGCCCAGGGCAACAAAACTCAGCACCCCACGTTCCTGGTCTCAGTTTTCAGAGCTCCATGGGCACTCTCAAAGTAGCCCAAGTTGGCACAGGTGGCAGCTTGTCCCTGGGCGGCATCCTGATATTCATGGAAAAGTAGCCGGCAGCCTTAGGGCCGAGGGCCTACCGGGTACTGACAAAGGCTTCTGCCCGGGAAAACAAAACCCACCACCCCACGTTCCTGGTCTCAGTTTGCAGAGCTCCATGGGCACTCTCAAAGCAGCCTGAGTTGGCACAGGTGGCAGTTTGTCCCTGGGCGGCATCTTGATCTCCGTGGAAATCCAGCTGCCAGCCTGCCCCTGAGGAATAAGGGCCTACCTGGTACAGACAAAGGCTTCTGCCCGGGAAAACAAAACCCCCCACCCCACGTTCCTGGTCTCAGTTTGCAGAGCTCCATGGGCACTCTCAAAGCAGCCCGAGTTGGCACATGTGGCAGCTCGTCCCTGGGCGGCATCTTGATATTCGTGGAAATCCTGCTGCCAGCCTGCCCCGAAGGGCCGAGGGACTACCTGGTACTGACAAAGGCTTCTGCCCCGGAAAACAAAACCCACCACCCCACGTTCCTGGTTTCAGTTTGCAGAGCTCCGTGGGCTCTCTCAAAGCAGTCCGAGTTGGCACAGGTGGCAGCTTGTCCCTGGGCGGCATCTTGATATTTCTGGAAATCCAGCAGGCAGCCGGCCCCGAAGGGCTGAGGGCCCACCTAGTACTAACAAATTCTTCTGCCGGCGAAAACAAAAGTCAGCGCCCCACCGTCCTGGTTTCAGTTTTCAGAGCTCCATGGGCACTCTCAATGCAGCGCGAGTTGGCACAGGTGGCAGCTTGTCCCTGGGCGGCGTCTTGATATTCGTAGAAATCCTGCTGCCAGCCTGCCCCGAAGGGCCGAGGTCCTACCTGGTACTGACAAAGGCTTCTGCCCGGGGAAACAAAACCCACCACCCCACGTTCCTGGTCTCAGTTTGCAGAGATCCATGGGCACTCTCAAAGCAGCCCGAGTTGGCACAGGTGGCAGCTTGTCCCTGGGCGGCATCTTGATTTTTGGGAAAATCCAGCAGGTAGACGACCCCTAAGGAACAAGGGCCTACCTGGTACTGACAAAGGGTTCTGCCCAGGGAAAGAAAATTCACCAACCCACGTTCCTCGTCTCAGTTTGCAGAACTCCATGGGCACTCTCAAAGCAGCCCGAGTTGGCCCAGGTGGCAGCTTGTCCCTGGGCGGCATCTTGATCTTCGTGGAAATCCTGCTGCCAGCCTGCCCCGAATGGCCGAGGCCTACCTGGTACTGACAAAGGCTTGTGCCCGGGGAAACAAAACCCACAAACTCACGTTAATGGTCTCAGTTTGAAGAACTCCGTGGGCACTCTCAAAGCAGCCCAAGTTGGCACAGGTGGCAGCTTGTCCCTGGGCAGCACCTTGATAATCGTGGAAATCCAGTAGGCTGCCTGCCCCTGAAGAACAAGGGCATACCTGGTACTTACAAAGGCTTAGGCCCAGGGCAACAAAACTCAGCAGCCCACGTTCCTGGTCTCAGTTTGCAGAGCTCCATGGGCACTCTCAAAGTAGCCCAAGTTGGCACAGGTGGCAGCTTGTCCCTGGGCGGCATCTTGATCTTCGTGGAAATCCAGCTGCCAGCCTGCCCCTGAGTAATAAGGGCCTACCTGGTACTGACAAAGGCTTCTGCCCGGGAAAACAAAACCCACCACCCCACGTTCCTGGTCTCAGTTTGCAGAGCTCCATGGGCACTCTCAAAGTAGCCCAAGTTGGCACAGGTGGCAGCTTGTCCCTGGGCGGCATCCTGATATTCATGGAAAAGTAGCCGGCAGCCTTAGGGCCGAGGGCCTACCGGGTACTGACAAAGGCTTCTGCCCGGGAAAACAAAACCCACCACCCCACGTTCCTGGTCTCAGTTTGCAGAGCTCCATGGGCACTCTCAAAGCAGCCTGAGTTGGCACAGGTGGCAGTTTGTCCCTGGGCGGCATCTTGATCTCCGTGGAAATCCAGCTGCCAGCCTGCCCCTGAGGAATAAGGGCCTACCTGGTACAGACAAAGGCTTCTGCCCGGGGAAACAAAACCCCCCACCCCACGTTCCTGGTCTCAGTTTGCAGAGCTCCATGGGCACTCTCAAAGCAGCCCGAGTTGGCACATGTGGCAGCTCGTCCCTGGGCGGCATCTTGATATTCGTGGAAATCCTGCTGCCAGCCTGCCCCTAAGGGCCGAGGGACTACCTGGTACTGACAAAGGCTTCTGCCCGGGAAAACAAAACCCACCACCCCACGTTCCTGGTTTCAGTTTGCAGAGCTCCGTGGGCTCTCTCAAAGCAGTCCGAGTTGGCACAGGTGGCAGCTTGTCCCTGGGCGGCATCTTGATATTTCTGGAAATCCAGCAGGCAGCCGGCCCCGAAGGGCTGAGGGCCCACCTAGTACTAACAAATTCTTCTGCCGGCGAAAACAAAAGTCAGCGCCCCACCGTCCTGGTTTCAGTTTTCAGAGCTCCATGGGCACTCTCAATGCAGCGCGAGTTGGCACAGGTGGCAGCTTGTCCCTGGGCGGCGTCTTGATATTCGTAGAAATCCTGCTGCCAGCCTGCCCCGAAGGGCCGAGGTCCTACCTGGTACTGACAAAGGCTTCTGCCCGGGGAAACAAAACCCACCACCCCACGTTCCTGGTCTCAGTTTGCAGAGATCCATGGGCACTCTCAAAGCAGCCCGAGTTGGCACAGGTGGCAGCTTGTCCCTGGGCAGCATCTTGATTTTTGGGAAAATCCAGCAGGTAGACGACCCCTAAGGAACAAGGGCCTACCTGGTACTGACAAAGGGTTCTGCCCAGGGAAAGAAAATTCACCAACCCACGTTCCTCGTCTCAGTTTGCAGAACTCCATGGGCACTCTCAAAGCAGCCCGAGTTGGCCCAGGTGGCAGCTTGTCCCTGGGCGGCATCTTGATCTTCGTGGAAATCCTGCTGCCAGCCTGCCCGAATGGCCGAGGCCTACCTGGTACTGACAAAGGCTTGTGCCCGGGGAAACAAAACCCACAAACCCACGTTAATGGTCTCAGTTTGAAGAACTCCGTGGGCACTCTCAAAGCAGCCCAAGTTGGCACAGGTGGCAGCTTGTCCCTGGGCAGCACCTTGATAATCGTGGAAATCCAGTAGGCTGCCTGCCCCTGAAGAACAAGGGCATACCTGGTACTTACAAAGGCTTAGGCCCAGGGCAACAAAACTCAGCAGCCCACGTTCCTGGTCTCAGTTTGCAGAGCTCCATGGGCACTCTCAAAGTAGCCCAAGTTGGCACAGGTGGCAGCTTGTCCCTGGGCGGCATCTTGATCTTCGTGGAAATCCAGCTGCCAGCCTGCCCCTGAGTAATAAGGGCCTACCTGGTACTGACAAAGGCTTCTGCCCGGGAAAACAAAACCCACCACCCCACGTTCCTGGTCTCAGTTTGCAGAGCTCCATGGGCACTCTCAAAGTAGCCCAAGTTGGCACAGGTGGCAGCTTGTCCCTGGGCGGCATCCTGATATTCATGGAAAACCAGCTGGCAGCCTTAGGGCCGAGGGCCTACCGGGTACTGGCAAAGGCTTCTGCCCGGGAAAACAAAACCCACCACCCCACGTTCCTGGTCTCAGTTTGCAGAGCTCCGTGGGCACTCTCAAAGCTGCCCGAGTTGGCACAGGTGGCAGCTTGTCCCTGGGCAGCACCTTGATAATCGTGGAAATCCAGTAGGCTGCCTGCCCCTGAAGAACAAGGGCCTACCTGGTACTGACAAATACATCTGCCCGGGAAAACAAAACCAGGCTCCCCACTTTCCTGGTCTCAGTTTGCAGAGCTCCATGGGCACTCTCAAAGCAGCCCGAGTTGGCACAGGTGGCAGCTTGTCCCTGGGCGGCGTCTTGATATTCGTGGAAATCCTGCTGCCAGCCTGCCCCGAAGAGCCGAGGGCCTACCTGGTACTGACAAAGGCTTCTGCCCGGGGAAACAAAACCCACCACCCCACGTTCCTGGTCTCAGTTTGCAGAGATCCATGGGCACTCTCAAAGCAGCCCGAGTTGGCACAGGTGGCAGCTTGTCCCTGGGCGGCATCTTGATTTTTGGGGAAATCCAGCAGGTAGACGACCCCTAAGGAACAAGGGCCTACCTGGTACTGACAAAGGGTTCTGCCCAGGGAAAGAAAATTCACCAACCCACGTTCCTCGTCTCAGTTTGCAGAACTCCATGGGCACTCTCAAAGCAGCCCGAGTTGGCACAGGTGGCAGCTTGTCCCTGGGCGGCGTCTTGATATTCGTGGAAATCCTGCTGCCAGCCTGTCCCGAATGACCGAGGCCTACCTGGTACTGACAAAGGCTTGTGCCCGGGGAAACAAAACCCACAAACCCACGTTAATGGTCTCAGTTTGAAGAACTCCGTGGGCACTCTCAAAGCAGCCCAAGTTGGCACAGGTGGCAGCTTGTGCCTGGGCAGCACCTTGATTTTTGTTGAAATCCAGCAGGTAGACGACCCCTAAGGAACAAGGGCCTACCTGGTACTGACAAAGGGTTCTGCCCAGGGAAAGAAAATTCACCAACCCACGTTCCTAGTCTCAGTTTGCAGAACTCCATGGGCACTCTCAAAGCAGCCCGAGTTGGCACAGGTGGCAGCTTGTCCCTGGGCGGCATCTTGATATTCGTGGAAATCCTGCTGCCAGCCTGCCCCGAATGGCCGAGGCCTACCTGGTACTGACAAAGGCTTGTGCCCGGGGAAACAAAACCCACCACCCCACGTTCCTGGTCTCCGTTTCGAGAACTCCGTGGGCACTCTCAAAGCAGCCCAAGTTGGCACAGGTGGCAGCTTGTCCCTGGGCAGCACCTTGATAATCGTGGAAATCCAGTAGGCTGCCTGCCCCTGAAGAACAAGGGCATACCTGGTACTTACAAAGGCTTAGGCCCAGGGCAACAAAACTCAGCACCCCACGTTCCTGGTCTCAGTTTTCAGAGCTCCATGGGCACTCTCAAAGTAGCCCAAGTTGGCACAGGTGGCAGCTTGTCCCTGGGCGGCATCCTGATATTCATGGAAAAGTAGCCGGCAGCCTTAGGGCCGAGGGCCTACCGGGTACTGACAAAGGCTTCTGCCCGGGAAAACAAAACCCACCACCCCACGTTCCTGGTCTCAGTTTGCAGAGCTCCATGGGCACTCTCAAAGCAGCCTGAGTTGGCACAGGTGGCAGTTTGTCCCTGGGCGGCATCTTGATCTCCGTGGAAATCCAGCTGCCAGCCTGCCCCTGAGGAATAAGGGCCTACCTGGTACAGACAAAGGCTTCTGCCCGGGAAAACAAAACCCCCCACCCCACGTTCCTGGTCTCAGTTTGCAGAGCTCCATGGGCACTCTCAAAGCAGCCCGAGTTGGCACATGTGGCAGCTCGTCCCTGGGCGGCATCTTGATATTCGTGGAAATCCTGCTGCCAGCCTGCCCCGAAGGGCCGAGGGACTACCTGGTACTGACAAAGGCTTCTGCCCGGGAAAACAAAACCCACCACCCCACGTTCCTGGTTTCAGTTTGCAGAGCTCCGTGGGCTCTCTCAAAGCAGTCCGAGTTGGCACAGGTGGCAGCTTGTCCCTGGGCGGCATCTTGATATTTCTGGAAATCCAGCAGGCAGCCGGCCCCGAAGGGCTGAGGGCCCACCTAGTACTAACAAATTCTTCTGCCGGCGAAAACAAAAGTCAGCGCCCCACCGTCCTGGTTTCAGTTTTCAGAGCTCCATGGGCACTCTCAATGCAGCGCGAGTTGGCACAGGTGGCAGCTTGTCCCTGGGCGGCGTCTTGATATTCGTAGAAATCCTGCTGCCAGCCTGCCCCGAAGGGCCGAGGTCCTACCTGGTACTGACAAAGGCTTCTGCCCGGGGAAACAAAACCCACCACCCCACGTTCCTGGTCTCAGTTTGCAGAGATCCATGGGCACTCTCAAAGCAGCCCGAGTTGGCACAGGTGGCAGCTTGTCCCTGGGCGGCATCTTGATTTTTGGGAAAATCCAGCAGGTAGACGACCCCTAAGGAACAAGGGCCTACCTGGTACTGACAAAGGGTTCTGCCCAGGGAAAGAAAATTCACCAACCCACGTTCCTCGTCTCAGTTTGCAGAACTCCATGGGCACTCTCAAAGCAGCCCGAGTTGGCCCAGGTGGCAGCTTGTCCCTGGGCGGCATCTTGATCTTCGTGGAAATCCTGCTGCCAGCCTGCCCCGAATGGCCGAGGCCTACCTGGTACTGACAAAGGCTTGTGCCCGGGGAAACAAAACCCACAAACCCACGTTAATGGTCTCAGTTTGAAGAACTCCGTGGGCACTCTCAAAGCAGCCCAAGTTGGCACAGGTGGCAGCTTGTCCCTGGGCAGCACCTTGATAATCGTGGAAATCCAGTAGGCTGCCTGCCCCTGAAGAACAAGGGCATACCTGGTACTTACAAAGGCTTAGGCCCAGGGCAACAAAACTCAGCAGCCCACGTTCCTGGTCTCAGTTTGCAGAGCTCCATGGGCACTCTCAAAGTAGCCCAAGTTGGCACAGGTGGCAGCTTGTCCCTGGGCGGCATCTTGATCTTCGTGGAAATCCAGCTGCCAGCCTGCCCCTGAGTAATAAGGGCCTACCTGGTACTGACAAAGGCTTCTGCCCGGGAAAACAAAACCCACCACCCCACGTTCCTGGTCTCAGTTTGAAGAGCTCCATGGGCACTCTCAAAGTAGCCCAAGTTGGCACAGGTGGCAGCTTGTCCCTGGGCGGCATCCTGATATTCATGGAAAACCAGCCAGCAGCCTTAGGGCCGAGGGCCTACCGGGTACTGGCAAAGGCTTCTGCCCGGGAAAACAAAACCCACCACCCCACGTTCCTGGTCTCAGTTTGCAGAGCTCCGTGGGCACTCTCAAAGCTGCCCGAGTTGGCACAGGTGGCAGCTTGTCCCTGGGCAGCACCTTGATAATCGTGGAAATCCAGTAGGCTGCCTGCCCCTGAAGAACAAGGGCCTACCTGGTACTGACAAATACTTCTGCCCGGGAAAACAAAACCAGGCTCCCCACTTTCCTGGTCTCAGTTTGCAGAGCTCCATGGGCACTCTCAAAGCAGCCCGAGTTGGCACAGGTGGCAGCTTGTCCCTGGGCGGCGTCTTGATATTCGTGGAAATCCTGCTGCCAGCCTGCCCCGAAGAGCCGAGAGCCTACCTGGTACTGACAAAGGCTTCTGCCCGGGGAAACAAAACCCACCACCCCACGTTCCTGGTCTCAGTTTGCAGAGATCCATGGGCACTCTCAAAGCAGCCCGAGTTGGCACAGGTGGCAGCTTGTCCCTGGGCGGCATCTTGATTTTTGGGGAAATCCAGCAGGTAGACGACCCCTAAGGAACAAGGGCCTACCTGGTACTGACAAAGGGTTCTGCCCAGGGAAAGAAAATTCACCAACCCACGTTCCTCGTCTCAGTTTGCAGAACTCCATGGGCACTCTCAAAGCAGCCCGAGTTGGCACAGGTGGCAGCTTGTCCCTGGGCGGCGTCTCGATATTCGTGGAAATCCAGTAGGCTGCCTGCCCCTGAGGAACAAGGGCATACCTGGTACTACAAAGGCTTAGGCCCAGGGCAACAAAACTCAGCAGCCCACGTTCCTGGTCTCAGTTTGCAGAGCTCCATGGGCACTCTCAAAGTAGCCCAAGTTGGCACAGGTGGCAGCTTGTCCCTGGGCGGCATCCTGATATTCATGGAAAACCAGCCGGCAGCGTTAGGGCCGAGGGCCTACCTGGGACTGACAAAGGCTTCTGCCCGGGAAAACAAAACCCAGCACCCCACGTTCCTGGTTTTAGTTTGCAGAGCTCCATGGGCACTCTCAAAGCAGCCCGAGTTGGCACAGGTGGCAGCTTGTCCCTGGGCGGCATCTTGATCTCCGTGGAAATCCAGCTGCCAGCCTGCCCCTGAGGAATAAGGGCCTACCTGGTACAGACAAAGGCTTCTGCCCGGGAAAACAAAACCCCCCACCCTACGTTCCTGGTCTCAGTTTGCAGAGCTCCATGGGCACTCTCAAAGCAGCCCGAGTTGGCACAGGTGGCAGCTCGTCCCTGGGCGGCATCTTGATATTCGTGGAAATCCTGCTGCCAGCCTGCCCCTAAGGGCCGAGGGACTACCTGGTACTGACAAAGGCTTCTGCCCGGGAAAACAAAACCCACCACCCCACGTTCCTGGTTTCAGTTTGCAGAGCTCCGTGGGCTCTCTCAAAGCAGTCCGAGTTGGCACAGGTGGCAGCTTGTCCCTAGGCGGCATCTTGATATTTCTGGAAATCCAGCAGGCAGACGGCCCCTGAAGAACAAGGGCATACCTGGTACTTACAAAGGCTTAGGCCCAGGGCAACAAAACTCAGCACCCCACGTTCCTGGTCTCAGTTTTCAGAGCTCCATGGGCACTCTCAAAGTAGCCCAAGTTGGCACAGGTGGCAGCTTGTCCCTGGGCGGCATCCTGATATTCATGGAAAACTAGCCGGCAGCCTTAGGGCCGAGGGCCTACCGGGTACTGACAAAGGCTTCTGCCCGGGAAAACAAAACCCACCACCCCACGTTCCTGGTCTCAGTTTGCAGAGCTCCGTGGGCACTCTCAAAGCAGCCCAAGTTGGCACAGGTGGCAGCTCGTCCCTGGGCGGCATCTTGATAATCGTGGATATCCAGTAGGCTGCCTGCCCCTGAAACACAAGGGCATAACTGGTACTACAAAGGCTTAGGCCCAGGGCAACAAAACTCAGCAGCCCACGTTCCTGGTCTCAGTTTGCAGAGCTCCATGGGCACTCTCAAAGTAGCCCAAGTTGGCACAGGTGGCAGCTTGTCCCTGGGCGGCATCCTGATATTCATGGAAAACCAGCTGGCAGCCTTAGGGCCGAGGGCCTACCTGGTACTGACAAAGGCTTCTGCCCGGGAAAACAAAACCCACCACCCCACGTTCTTGGTTTCAGTTTGCAGAGCTCCATGGGCACTCACAATGCAGCCCGAGTTGGCACAGGTGGCAGCTTGTCCCTGGGCGGAGTCTTGATATTCATAGAAATCCTGCTGCCAGCCTGCCCCAAAGGGCCGAGGTCCTACCTGGTACTGACAAAGGCTTCTGCCCGGGGAAACAAAACCCACCACCCCACGTTCCTGGTCTCAGTTTGCAGAGATCCATGGGCACTCTCAAAGCAGCCCGAGTTGGCACAGGTGGCAGCTTGTCCCTGGGCGGCATCTTGATTTTTGGGGAAATCCAGCAGGTAGACGACCCCTAAGGAACAAGGGCCTACCTGGTACTGACAAAGGGTTCTGCCCAGGGAAAGAAAATTCACCAACCCACGTTCCTCGTCTCAGTTTGAAGAACTCCATGGGCACTCTCAAAGCAGCCCGAGTTGGCACAGGTGGCAGCTTGTCCCGGGGCGGCATCTTGATATTCGTGGAAATCCTGCTGCCAGCCTGCCCCGAATGGCCGAGGCCTACCTGGTACTGACAAAGGCTTGTGCCCGGGGAAACAAAACCCACCACCCCACGTTCCTGGTCTCCGTTTCGAGAACTCCGTGGGCACTCTCAAAGCAGCCCAAGTTGGCACAGGTGGCAGCTTGTCCCTGGGCGGCATCCTGATATTCATGGAAAACCAGCCGGCAGCCTTAGGGCCGAGGGCCTACCGGGTACTGACAAAGGCTTCTGCCCGGGAAAACAAAACCCACCACCCCACGTTAATGGTCTCAGTTTGCAGAGCTCCGTGGGCACTCTCAAAGCAGCCCGAGTTAGCACAGGTGACAGCTCGTCCCTGGGCAGCATCTTGATATATGTGGATATCCAGGTGGCAGTCGGCCCCTAAGGAACAAGGGCCTACCTGGTACTGACAAATACTTCTGCCCGGGAAAACAAAACCCACCACCCCACGTTCCTGGTCTCAGTTTGCAGAGCTCCATGGGCACTCTCAAAGCAGCCCGAGTTGGCACAGGTGGCAGCTTGTCCCTGGGCGGCGTCTTGATATTCGTGGAAATCCTGCTGCCAGCCTGCCCCGAAGGGCCGAGGGACTACCTGGTACTGACAAAGGCTTCTGCCCGGGAAAACAAAAACCACCACCCCACGTTCCTGGTTTCAGTTCGCAGAGCTCCGTGGGCTCTCTCAAAGCAGTCCGAGTTGGCACAGGTGGCAGCTTGTCCCTGGGCGGCATCTTGATATTTCTGGAAATCCAGCAGGCAGCCGGCCCCGAAGGGCTGAGGGCCCACCTAGTACTAACAAATACTTCTGCCGGCGAAAACAACAGTCAGCAC
>NW_024037247.1:0-83000 GCF_015832195.1 Motacilla alba alba | reverse complement strand
GGGACAAGCTGCTACCTGTGCCAACTCAGGCTCCTTGGAGAGTGCCCACGGAGCTCTGCAAACTGAGACCAGGAACGTGAGTTTGTGGGTTTTATTTCCCCGGGCAGAAGCCTTTGTCAGTACCAGGTAGGCCCTCGGCCCTTTGGGGTAGGCTGGCAGCAGGATTTCCATGAATATCAAGATGCCGCCCAGGGACAAGCTGCCACATGTGCCAACTCGGGCTGCTTTGAGAGTGCCCACGGAGCTCTGCACACTGAGACCAGGAACGTGGGGTGGTGGGTTTTGTTTCCCCGGGCAGAAGCATTTGTCAGTACCAGGTAGGCCCTCGGCCCTTAGGGGCAGGCTGGCAGCCAGATTTCTACTAATATCAAGATGCCGCCCAGGGTCAAGCGGCCACCTGTGCCAACTTGGGCTGCTTTGAGTGTGCCGATGGAACTCTTAAATCTGAAACCAGGAACGTGGGGTTGTGGGTTTTGTTTCCCCAGGCAGAAGCATTTGCCGTACCAGATAGGCCCTCCGCCCTTTGTTCTCGGCTGCCTGCTGCAGGATTTCCACGAATATCAAGATGCCGCCCAGGGCCAAGCTGCCACCTGTGCCAACTCGGGCTGCTTTGAGAGTGCCCACGGAGATCTGCAAACTGAGACCAGGAATGTGGGGTGCTTCTTTTTGTTTCCCCGGGCAGAAGCCTTTGTCAGTACCAGGTAGGCCCTTCTCCCTTAGGGGCAGGCTGGCAGCCATATTTCTACGAATATCAAGATGCCGCCCAGGGTCAAGCTGCCACCTGTGCCAACTTGGGCTGCTTTGAGTGTGCCCATGGAACTCTTAAATCTGAAACCAGGAACATGGGGTTGTGGGTTTGGTTTCCCCGGGCAGAAGCATTTGCAGTACCAGATAGGCCCTCGGCCCTGCTTGGCCGGCAGCCTGCTGGATTTCCACGAATATCAAGATGCCGCCCAGGGACAAGCTGCCACCTGTGCCAACTCGGGCTGCTTTGAGAGTGCCCATGGAGCTCTGCAAACTGAGACCAGGAACGTGAGTTTGTGGGTTTTGTTTCCCCAGGCAGAAGCCGTTGTCAGTACCAGGTAAGCCCTTGGTCCTTATGGGCAGGCTTGCTGCAGGATTTCCACGAATATCAAGATGCCGCGCAGGGACAAGCTGCCACCTGTTGCAACTCAGGCTGCTTTGAGAGTGCCCATGGAGCTCTGCAACCTGAAACCAGGAACGTGGGGTGCTGAGTTTTGTTTCCCCAGGCAGAAGCCTTTGTCAGTACCAGGTAGGCCCACCACCTTAAGGGGCAGGCTGGCAGCAGGATTTCCACGAATATCAAGATGCCGCCCAGGGACAAGCTGCCACCTGTGCCAACTGGCGCGGCTGTGAGAGTGCCCATGGAGCTCTACAAACAGAAACCAGGAACATGGGTTGCTGAGTTTTAATTTCCCGGGCAGAAGCCTTTGTCAGTACCAGATAGGCCCTCGGCCCTTCGATCTCGGCTGCCTGCTGCAGGGTTTCCACGAATATCAAGATGCCGCCCAGCGACAAGCTGCCACCTGTGCCAACTCGGGCTGCTTTGAGAGTGCCCACGGAGCTCTGCAAATTGAGACCAGGAACGTGGGGTGCTGATTGTTGTTTCCCCGGGCAGAAGCCTTTGTCAGTACCAGGCAGGCCCTTGTTCCTTAGGGGTAGGCTGCTCTCTGGATTTCCATGAATATCAAGATGCCGCCCAGGGACAAGCTGCCACCTGTGCCAACTCGGGCTGCTTAGAGAGTGCCCATGGAGCTCTGCAAACTGAGACCAGGAACGTGGGTGGTGGGTTTTGTTTCCCCGGGCAGAAGCATTTGTCAGTACCAGGCAGGCCGTCGGCCCTTAGGGGCAGGCTGGCAGTCAGATTTCTACGAATATCAAGATGTTGCCCAGGGTCAAGCTGCCACCTGTGCCAACTTGAGATGCTTTGAGTGAGCCCATGGAACTCTTAAATCTGAAACCAGGAACATGGGTTGTTGGTTTTGTTTCCCCGGGCAGAAGCATTTGCAGTACCAGATAGGCCCTCAGCTCTTCTTGGCCGGGAGCCTGCTGGATTTCCACGAATATCAAGATGCCGCCCAGGGACAAGCTGCCACCTGTGCCAACTCAGGCTCCTTTGAGAGTGCCCATGGAGCTCTGCACACTGAGACCAGGAACGTGCAGTGGTGGCTTTTGTTTCCACGGGCAGAAGCCTTTGTCAGTACCAGGCAGGCCCTTGTTCCTTAGGGGTAGGCTGCTCTCTGGATTTCCACGAATATCAAGATGCCGCCCAGGGACAAGCTGCCACCTGTGCCAACTCGGGCTGCTTAGAGAGTGCCCATGGAGCTCTGCAAACTGAGATGTGGAACGTGGGGTGGTGGCTTTTGTTTCCCCGGGCAGAAGCCTTTGCATTACCAGGTAGGCCCTCGGCCCTTAGGGGCAGGCTGGCAGTCATATTTCTACGAATATCAAGATGCCGCCCAGGGTCAAGCTGCCACCTGTGCCACCTCGGGCTGCTTTGAGTGTGCCGATGGAACTCTTAAATCTGAAACCAGGAACATGGGGTTGTGGGTTTTGTTTCCCCGGGCAGAAGCATTTGCAGTACCAGATAGGCCCCCGGCCCTGCATGGCCGGCAGCCGGCTGGATTTCCACGAATATCAAGATGCCGCCCAGGGACAAGCTGCCACCTGTGCCAACTCGGGCTGCTTTGAGAGTGCCCACGGAGCTCTGCAAACTGAGACCAGGAACGTGAGTTTGTATGTTTTATTTTCCCAGGCAGAAGCTTTTGTCAGTACCAGGTAGGCCCTTGGTCCTTAAGGGCAGGGTTTCTGCAGGATTTCCACGAATATCAAGATGCCGCCCAGGGACAAGCTGCCACCTGTGCCAACTCGGGCTGCTTAGAGAGTGCCCATGGAGCTCTGCAAACTGAGACCAGGAACGTGGGGTGGTGGGTGTTGTTTCCCCAGGCAGAAGCCGTTGTCAGTACCAGGTAAGCCCTTGGTCCTTATGGGCAGGCTTGCTGCAGGATTTCCACGAATATCAAGATGCCGCGCAGGGACAAGCTGCCACCTGTGCCAACTCGGGCTGCTTTGAGAGTGCCCATGGAGCTCTACAAACAGAAACCAGGAACATGGGGAGCTGAGTTTTATTTTCCCGGGCAGAAGCCTTTGTCAGTACCAGATAGGCCCTCGGCCCTTCGTTCTCGGCTGCCTGCTGGATTTCCACGACTATCAAGATGCCGCCCAGGGACAAGCTGCCACCTGTTGCAACTCAGGCTGCTTTGAGAGTGCCCATGGAGCTCTGCAACCTGAAACCAGGAACGTGGGGTGCTGAGTTTTGTTTCCCCGGGCAGAAGCCTTTGTCAGTACCAGGTAGGCCCTCCACCTTAAGGGGCAGGCTGGCAGCAGGATTTCCACGAATATCAAGATGCCGCCCAGGGACAAGCTGCCACCTGTGCCAACTCGCGCGGCTGTGAGAGTGCCCATGGAGCTCTACAAACAGAAACCAGGAACATGGGTTGCTGAGTTTTAATTTCCCGGGCAGAAGCCTTTGTCAGTACCAGATAGGCCCTCGGCCCTTCGATCTCGGCTGCCTGCTGCAGGGTTTCCACGAATATCAAGATGCCGCCCAGCGACAAGCTGCCACCTGTGCCAATTCGGGCTGCTTTGAGAGTGCCCACGGAGCTCTGCAAATTGAGACCAGGAACGTGGGGTGCTGATTGTTGTTTCCCCGGGCAGAAGCCTTTGTCAGTACCAGGCAGGCCCTTGTTCCTTAGGGGTAGGCTGCTCTCTGGATTTCCATGAATATCAAGATGCCGCCCAGGGACAAGCTGCCACCTGTGCCAACTCGGGCTGCTTAGAGAGTGCCCATGGAGCTCTGCAAACTGAGACCAGGAACGTGGGGTGCTGGGTTTTGTTTCCCCGGGCAGAAGCATTTGTCAGTACCAGGCAGGCCCTCGGCCCTTAGGGGCAGGCTGGCAGCCAGATTTCTACGAATATCAAGATGTTGCCCAGGGACAAGCTGCCACCTGTGCCAACTTGAGATGCTTTGAGTGAGCCCATGGAACTCTTAAATCTGAAACCAGGAACATGGGTTGTTGGTTTTGTTTCCCCGGGCAGAAGCATTTGCAGTACCAGATAGGCCCTCAGCTCTTCTTGGCCGGGAGCCTGCTGGATTTCCACGAATATCAAGATGCCGCCCAGGGAAAAGCTGCCACCTGTGCCAACTCAGGCTCCTTTGAGAGTGCCCATGGAGCTCTGCAAACTGAGACCAGGAACGTGAGTTTGTATGTTTTATTTCCCCAGGCAGAAGCCTTTGTCAGTACCAGGTAGGCCCTCGGCCCTTTGGGGTAGGCTGGCAGCAGGATTTCCACGAATATCAAGATGCCGCCGAGGGACAAGCTGCCACCTGTGCCAACTCGGGCTGCTTTGAGAGTGCCCACGGAGCTCTGCAAACTGAGACCAGGAACGTGGGGTGGTGGATTTTGTTTGCCCGGGCAGAAGCCTTTGTCACTACCAGGTTAGCCCTTGGTCCTTAAGGGCAGGCAGCCTGCTGGATTTCCACGAATATCAAGATGCCGCCCAGGGACAAGCTGCCACCTGTGCCAACTCGGGCTGCTTAGAGAGTGCCCATGGAGCTCTGCAAACTGAGACCAGGAACGTGGGTGGTGGGTTTTGTTTCCCCGGGCAGAAGCATTTGTCAGTACCAGGCAGGCCCTCGGCCCTTAGGGGCAGGCTGGCAGTCAGATTTCTACGAATATCAAGATGTTGCCCAGGGTCAAGCTGCCACCTGTGCCAACTTGAGATGCTTTGAGTGAGCCCATGGAACTCTTAAATCTGAAACCAGGAACATGGGTTGTTGGTTTTGTTTCCCCGGGCAGAAGCATTTGCAGTACCAGATAGGCCCTCAGCTCTTCTTGGCCGGGAGCCTGCTGGATTTCCACGAATATCAAGATGCCGCCCAGGGACAAGCTGCCACCTGTGCCAACTCAGGCTCCTTTGAGAGTGCCCATGGAGCTCTGCACACTGAGACCAGGAACGTGCAGTGGTGGCTTTTGTTTCCACGGGCAGAAGCCTTTGTCAGTACCAGGCAGGCCCTTGTTCCTTAGGGGTAGGCTGCTCTCTGGATTTCCACGAATATCAAGATGCCGCCCAGGGACAAGCTGCCACCTGTGCCAACTCGGGCTGCTTAGAGAGTGCCCATGGAGCTCTGCAAACTGAGACCAGGAACGTGGGGTGGTGGCTTTTGTTTCCCCGGGCAGAAGCCTTTGCATTACCAGGTAGGCCCTCGGCCCTTAGGGGCAGGCTGGCAGTCATATTTCTACGAATATCAAGATGCCGCCCAGGGTCAAGCTGCCACCTGTGCCACCTCGGGCTGCTTTGAGTGTGCCGATGGAACTCTTAAATCTGAAACCAGGAACATGGGGTTGTGGGTTTTGTTTCCCCGGGCAGAAGCATTTGCAGTACCAGATAGGCCCCCGGCCCTGCATGGCCGGCAGCCGGCTGGATTTCCACGAATATCAAGATGCCGCCCAGGGACAAGCTGCCACCTGTGCCAACTCGGGCTGCTTTGAGAGTGCCCACGGAGCTCTGCAAACTGAGACCAGGAACGTGAGTTTGTATGTTTTATTTTCCCAGGCAGAAGCTTTTGTCAGTACCAGGTAGGCCCTTGGTCCTTAAGGGCAGGGTTTCTGCAGGATTTCCACGAATATCAAGATGCCGCCCAGGGACAAGCTGCCACCTGTGCCAACTCGGGCTGCTTAGAGAGTGCCCATGGAGCTCTGCAAACTGAGACCAGGAACGTGGGGTGGTGGGTGTTGTTTCCCCAGGCAGAAGCCGTTGTCAGTACCAGGTAAGCCCTTGGTCCTTATGGGCAGGCTTGCTGCAGGATTTCCACGAATATCAAGATGCCGCGCAGGGACAAGCTGCCACCTGTGCCAACTCGGGCTGCTTTGAGAGTGCCCATGGAGCTCTACAAACAGAAACCAGGAACATGGGGAGCTGAGTTTATTTTCCCGGGCAGAAGCCTTTGTCAGTACCAGATAGGCCCTCGGCCCTTCGTTCTCGGCTGCCTGCTGGATTTCCACGACTATCAAGATGCCGCCCAGGGACAAGCTGCCACCTGTTGCAACTCAGGCTGCTTTGAGAGTGCCCATGGAGCTCTGCAACCTGAAACCAGGAACGTGGGGTGCTGAGTTTTGTTTCCCCGGGCAGAAGCCTTTGTCAGTACCAGGTAGGCCCTCCACCTTAAGGGGCAGGCTGGCAGCAGGATTTCCACGAATATCAAGATGCCGCCCAGGGACAAGCTGCCACCTGTGCCAACTCGCGCGGCTGTGAGAGTGCCCATGGAGCTCTACAAACAGAAACCAGGAACATGGGTTGCTGAGTTTTAATTTCCCGGGCAGAAGCCTTTGTCAGTACCAGATAGGCCCTCGGCCCTTCGATCTCGGCTGCCTGCTGCAGGGTTTCCACGAATATCAAGATGCCGCCCAGCGACAAGCTGCCACCTGTGCCAATTCGGGCTGCTTTGAGAGTGCCCACGGAGCTCTGCAAATTGAGACCAGGAACGTGGGGTGCTAATTGTTGTTTCCCCGGGCAGAAGCCTTTGTCAGTACCAGGCAGGCCCTTGTTCCTTAGGGGTAGGCTGCTCTCTGGATTTCCATGAATATCAAGATGCCGCCCAGGGACAAGCTGCCACCTGTGCCAACTCGGGCTGCTTAGAGAGTGCCTATGGAGCTCTGCAAACTGAGACCAGGAACGTGGGGTGCTGGGTTTTGTTTCCCCGGGCAGAAGCATTTGTCAGTACCAGGCAGGCCCTCGGCCCTTAGGGGCAGGCTGGCAGCCAGATTTCTACGAATATCAAGATGTTGCCCAGGGACAAGCTGCCACCTGTGCCAACTTGAGATGCTTTGAGTGAGCCCATGGAACTCTTAAATCTGAAACCAGGAACATGGGTTGTTGGTTTTGTTTCCCCGGGCAGAAGCATTTGCAGTACCAGATAGGCCCTCAGCTCTTCTTGGCCGGGAGCCTGCTGGATTTCCACGAATATCAAGATGCCGCCCAGGGAAAAGCTGCCACCTGTGCCAACTCAGGCTCCTTTGAGAGTGCCCATGGAGCTCTGCAAACTGAGACCAGGAACGTGAGTTTGTATGTTTTATTTCCCCAGGCAGAAGCCTTTGTCAGTACCTGGTAGGCCCTCGGCCCTTTGGGGTAGGCTGGCAGCAGGATTTCCACGAATATCAAGATGCCGCCGAGGGACAAGCTGCCACCTGTGCCAACTCGGGCTGCTTTGAGAGTGCCCACGGAGCTCTGCAAACTGAGACCAGGAACGTGGGGTGGTGGATTTTGTTTGCCCGGGCAGAAGCCTTTGTCACTACCAGGTTAGCCCTTGGTCCTTAAGGGCAGGCAGCCTGCTGGATTTCCACGAATATCAAGATGCCGCCCAGGGACAAGCTGCCACCTGTGCCAACTCGGGCTGCTTTGAGAGTGCCCATGGAGCTCTACAAACAGAAACCAGGAGAATGGGGTGCTGAGTTTTATTTTCCCGGGCAGAAGCCTTTGTCAGTACCAGATAGGCCCTCCGCCCTTTGTTCTCGGCTGCCTGCTGCAGGATTTCCACGAATATCAAGATGCCACCCAGGGACAAGCTGCCACCTGTGCCAACTCGGGCTGCTTTGAGAGTGCCCACGGAGCTCTGCAAACTGAGACCAGGAATGTGGGGTGCTTCTTTTTGTTTCCCCGGGCTGAAGCCTTTGTCAGTACCAGGTAGGCCCTCGGCCCTTAGGGGCAGGCCGGCAGCCTTATTTCTACGAATATCAAGATGCCGCCCAGGGTCAAGCTGCCACCTGTGCCAACTCGGGCTGCTTTGAGTGTGCCCATGGAACTCTTAAATCTGAAACCAGGAACATGGGGTTGTGGGTTTTGTTTCCCCGGGCAGAAGCATTTGCAGTGCCAGATAGGCCCTCGGCCCTGCTTGGCCGGCAGCCTGCTGGATTTCCACGAATATCAAGATGCCGCCCAGGGACAAGCTGCCACCTGTGCCAACTGGGGCTGCTTTGAGAGTGCCCACGGAGCTCTGCAAACTGAGACCAGGAATGTGAGTTTGTGGGTTTTGTTTTCCCTGGGCAGAACCCTTTGTCACTACCAGGTAAGCCCTTGGCCCTTCGGGGCCGGCTGCCCACTGGGTTTCCAAAAATATCTAGGTGCTGCCCAGGGACAAGCTGCCACCTGTGCCAACTCGCGCTGCTTTGAGAGTGCCCGTGGAGCTCTGCAAATTGAGACCAGGAACGTGCAGTTGTGGCTTTTGTTTCCACGGGCAGAAGCCTTTGTCAGTACCAGGCAGGCCCTTGTTCCTTAGGGGTAGGCTGCTCTCTGGATTTCCACGAATATCAAGATGCCGCCCAGGGACAAGCTGCCACCTGTGCCAACTCGCGCTGCTTTCAGAGTGCCCACGGAGCTCTGCAAACTGAGACCAGGAACGTGAGTTTGTGGGTTTTGATTCCCCGGGCAGAAGCCTTTGTCAGTACCAGGTAGGCCCTCGACCCTGCTTGGCCGGCAGCCTGCTGGATTACCATGATATCAAGATGCCGCCCAGGGACAAGCTGCCACCTGTGCAAACTCAGCATTCTTTGAGAGTGCCCATGGAGCTCTGCAAACTGAGACCAGGAAAGAGGGGTGCTTAGTTTTGTTTTCCCTGGGCAGAACCCTTTGTCACTACCAGGTAAGCCCTTGGCCCTTCGGGGCCGGCTGCCCGCTGGATTTCCACGAATATCAAGGTGCTGCCCAGGGACAAGCTGCCACCTGTGCCAACTCGCGCTGCTTTGAGAGGGCCCATGGAGCTCTGCAAACTGAGACCAGGAACGTGCAGTGGTGGCTTTTGTTTCCACGGGCAGAAGCCTTTGTCAGTACCAGGCAGGCCCTTGTTCCTTAGGGGTAGGCTGCTCTCTGGATTTCCACAAATATCAAGATGCCGCCCAGGGACAAGCTGCCACCTGTGCCAACTCGGGCTGCTTTGAGAGTGCCCACGGAGCTCTGCACACTGAGACCAGGAATGTGGGCTGCTCAGTTTTGTTTCCCCGGGCAGAAGCCTTTCTCAGTACCAGGCAGGCCCTTGTTCCTTAGGGGTAGGCTGCTCTCTGGTATTCCACGAATATCAAGACGCCACCCAGGAATAAGCTGCCACCTGTGCCAACTCGGGCTGCTTTGAGAGTGCCTATGGAGCTCTGCAAACTGAGACCAGGAACGTGGGGTGGTGGGTTTTGTTTCCCCGGGCAGAAGCATTTGTCAGTACCAGGTAGGCCCTCGGCCCTTAGGGGCAGGCTGGCAGCCAGATTTCTACTAATATCAAGATGTTGCCCAGGGTCAAGCTGCCACCTGTGCCAACTCGCGCTGCTTTGAGTGTGCCGTTGGAACTCTTAAATCTGAAACCAGGAACATGGGTTGTTGGTTTTGTTTCCCCGGGCAGAAGCATTTGCAGTACCAGATAGGCCCTCGGCCCTGCTTGGCCGGCAGCCTGCTGGATTACCATGATATCAAGATGCCGCCCAGGGACAAGCTGCCACCTGTGTCAACTCGCGCGGCTGTGAGGGTGCCCATGGAGCTCTGTAAACTGAGACCAGGAACGAGGGGTGCTTAGTTTTGTTTTCCCTGGGCAGAACCCTTTGTCACTACCAGGTAAGCCCTTGGCCATTCGGGGCCGGCTGCCCACTGGATTTCCACGAATATCTAGGTGCTGCCCAGGGACAAGCTGCCACCTGTGCCAACTCGCGCTGCTTTGAGAGTGCCCATGGAGCTCTGCAAATTGAGACCACGAACGTGCAGTTGCGGCTTTTGTTTCCACGGGCAGAAGCCCTTCTCAGTACCAGGCAGGCCCTTGTTCCTTAGGGGTAGGCTGCTCTCTGGATTTCCACGAATATCAAGATGCCGCCCAGGGACAAGCTGCCACCTGTGCCAACTCGGGCTGCTTAGAGTGTGCCCATGGAGCTCTGCAAACTGAAACCAGGAATGTGGGGTGGTGGGTTTTGTTTCCCCGGGCAGAAGCATTTGTCAGTACCAGGTAGGCCCTCGGCCCTTAGGGGCAGGCTGGCAGCAGGATTTCTACTAATATCAAGATGCCGCCCAGGGTCAAGCTGCCACCTGTGCCAACTCGGTCTGCTTTGAGTGTGCCCATGGAACTCTTAAATCTGAAACCAGGAACGTGGGGTTGTGGGTTTTGTTTCCCCAGGCAGAAGGATTTGACGTACCAGATAGGCCCTCCGCCCTTTGTTCTCGGCTGCCTGCTGCAGGATTTCCACGAATATCAAGATGCCGCCCAGGGACAAGCTGCCACCTGTGCCAACTCGGGCTGCTTTGAGAGTGCCCACGGAGATCTGCAAACTGAGACCAGGAATGTGTGGTGCTTCTTTTTGTTTCCCCGGGCAGAAGCCTTTGTCAGTACCAGGTAGGCCCTTCTCCCTTAGGGGCAGGCTGGCAGCCATATTTCTACTAATATCAAGATGCCGCCCAGGGTCAAGCTGCCACCTGTGCCAACTTGGGCTGCTTTGAGTGTGCCCATGGAACTCTTAAATCTGAAACCAGGAACATGGGGTTGTGGGTTTGGTTTCCCCGGGCAGAAGCATTTGCAGTACCAGATAGGCCCTCGGCCCTGCTTGGCCGGCAGCCTGCTGGATTTCCACGAATATCAAGATGCCACCCAGGGACAAGCTGCCACCTGTGCCAACTCGGGCTGCTTTGAGAGTGCCCACGGAGCTCTGCAAACTGAGACCAGGAATGTGGGGTGCTTCTTTTTGTTTCCCCGGGCAGAAGCCTTTGTCAGTACCAGGTAGGCCCTCGGCCCTAGGGGCAGGCTGGCAGCCAGATTTCTACTAATATCAAGATGCCGCCCAGGGACAAGCTGCCACCTGTGCCAACTCGGGCTGCTTTGAGAGTGCCCACGGAAATCTGCAAACTGAGACCAGGAACGTGAGTTTGTGGGTTTTGTTTCCCCGGGCAGAAGCCTTTGTCAGTACCAGGTAGGCCCTCGGCCCTGCTTGGCCGGCGGCCTGCTGGATTTCCACGAATATCAAGATGCCGCCCAGGGACAAGCTGCCACCTGTGCCAACTTGCGCGGCTGTGAGAGTGCCCATGGAGCTCTGCAAACTGAGACCAGGAACGAGGGGTGCTTAGTTTTGTTTTCCCTGGGCAGAACCCTTTGTCACTACCAGGTAAGCCCTTGGCCCTTCGGGGCCGGCTGCCCGCTGGATTTCCAAAAATATCTAGGTGCTGCCCAGGGACAAGCTGCCACCTGTGCCAACTCGGGCTGCTTTGAGAGTGCCCATGGAGCTCTGCAAATTGAGACCAGGAACGTGCAGTTGTGGCTTTTGTTTCCACGGGCAGAAGCCTTTGTCAGTACCAGGCAGGCCCTTGTTCCTTAGGGGTAGGCTGCTCTCTGGATTTCCACGAATATCAAGATGCCGCCCAGGGACAAGCTGCCACCTGTGCCAACTCGGGCTGCTTAGAGGGTGCCCATGGAGCTCTGCAAACTGAAACCAGGAACGTGGGTGGTGGGTTTTGTTTCCCCGGGCAGAAGCATTTGTCAGTACCAGGTAGGCCCTCGGCCCTTAGGGGCAGGCTGGCAGCCAGATTTCTACTAATATCAAGATGCCGCCCAGGGACAAGCTGCCACCTGTGCCAACTCGGGCTGCTTTGAGAGTGCCCACAGAGCTCTGCAAACTGAGACCAGGAACGTGAGTTTGTGGGTTTTGTTTCCCCGGGCAGAAGCCTTTGTCAGTACCTGGTAGGCCCTCGGCCCTGCTTGGCCGGCAGCCTGCTGGATTACCATGATATCAAGATGCCGCCCAGGGACAAGCTGCCACCTGTGCAAACTCAGCATTCTTTGAGAGTGCCCATGGAGCTCTGCAAACTGAGACCAGGAAAGAGGGGTGCTTCTTTTTGTTTCCCTGGGCAGAACCCTTTGTCACTACCAGGTAAGCCCTTGGCCCTTCGGGGCCGGCTGCCCGCTGGATTTCCACGAATATCAAGGTGCTGCCCAGGGACAAGCTGCCACCTGTGCCAACTCGCGCTGCTTTGAGAGTGCCCATGGAGCTCTGCAAACTGAGACCAGGAACGTGCAGTGGTGGCTTTTGTTTCCACGGGCAGAAGCCTTTGTCAGTACCAGGCAGGCCCTCGGCCCTTAGGGGCAGGCTGGCAGCCAGATTTCTACGAATATCAAGATGTTGCCCAGGGTCAAGCTGCCACCTGTGCCAACTTGAGATGCTTTGAGTGAGCCCATGGAACTCTTAAATCTGAAACCAGGAACATGGGTTGTTGGTTTTGTTTCCCCGGGCAGAAGCATTTGCAGTGCCAGATAGGCCCTCAGCTCTTCTTGGCCGGGAGCCTGCTGGATTTCCACGAATATCAAGATGCCGCCCAGGGACAAGCTGCCACCTGTGCCAACTCAGGCTCCTTTGAGAGTGCCCATGGAGCTCTGCACACTGAGACCAGGAACGTGCAGTGGTGGCTTTTGTTTCCACGGGCAGAAGCCTTTGTCAGTACCAGGCAGGCCCTTGTTCCTTAGGGGTAGGCTGCTCTCTGGATTTCCACGAATATCAAGATGCCGCCCAGGGACAAGCTGCCACCTGTGCCAACTCGGGCTGCTTAGAGAGTGCCCATGGAGCTCTGCAAACTGAGACCAGGAACGTGGGGTGGTGGCTTTTGTTTCCCCGGGCAGAAGCCTTTGCATTACCAGGTAGGCCCTCGGCCCTTAGGGGCAGGCTGGCAGTCATATTTCTACGAATATCAAGATGCCGCCCAGGGTCAAGCTGCCACCTGTGCCACCTCGGGCTGCTTTGAGTGTGCCGATGGAACTCTTAAATCTGAAACCAGGAACATGGGGTTGTGGGTTTTGTTTCCCCGGGCAGAAGCATTTGCAGTACCAGATAGGCCCCCGGCCCTGCATGGCCGGCAGCCGGCTGGATTTCCACGAATATCAAGATGCCGCCCAGGGACAAGCTGCCACCTGTGCCAACTCGCGCGGCTGTGAGAGTGCCCACGGAGCTCTGCAAACTGAGACCAGGAACGTGAGTTTGTATGTTTTATTTTCCCAGGCAGAAGCTTTTGTCAGTACCAGGTAGGCCCTTGGTCCTTAAGGGCAGGGTTTCTGCAGGATTTCCACGAATATCAAGATGCCGCCCAGGGACAAGCTGCCACCTGTGCCAACTCAGGCTCCTTTGAGAGTGCCCATGGAGCTCTGCAAACTGAGACCAGGAACGTGGGGTGGTGGGTGTTGTTTCCCCAGGCAGAAGCCGTTGTCAGTACTAGGTAAGCCCTTGGTCCTTATGGGCAGGCTTGCTGCAGGATTTCCACGAATATCAAGATGCCGCGCAGGGACAAGCTGCCACCTGTGCCAACTCAGGCTGCTTTGAGAGTGCCCATGGAGCTCTACAAACAGAAACCAGGAACATGGGGAGCTGAGTTTTATTTTCCCGGGCAGAAGCCTTTGTCAGTACCAGATAGGCCCTCGGCCCTTCGTTCTCGGCTGCCTGCAGGGTTTCCACGACTATCAAGATGCCGCCCAGGGACAAGCTGCCACCTGTTGCAACTCAGGCTGCTTTGAGAGTGCCCATGGAGCTCTGCAAACTGAAACCAGGAACGTGGGGTGCTGAGTTTTGTTTCCCCGGGCAGAAGCCTTTGTCAGTACCAGGTAGGCCCTCCACCTTAAGGGGCAGGCTGGCAGCAGGATTTCCACGAATATCAAGATGCCGCCCAGGGACAAGCTGCCACCTGTGCCAACTCGCGCGGCTGTGAGAGTGCCCATGGAGCTCTACAAACAGAAACCAGGAACATGGGTTGCTGAGTTTTAATTTCCCGGGCAGAAGCCTTTGTCAGTACCAGATAGGCCCTCGGCCCTTCGATCTCGGCTGCCTGCTGCAGGGTTTCCACGAATATCAAGATGCCGCCCAGCGACAAGCTGCCACCTGTGCCAATTCGGGCTGCTTTGAGAGTGCCCACGGAGCTCTGCAAATTGAGACCAGGAACGTGGGGTGCTGATTGTTGTTTCCCCGGGCAGAAGCCTTTGTCAGTACCAGGCAGGCCCTTGTTCCTTAGGGGTAGGCTGCTCTCTGGATTTCCATGAATATCAAGATGCCGCCCAGGGACAAGCTGCCACCTGTGCCAACTCGGGCTGCTTAGAGAGTGCCCATGGAGCTCTGCAAACTGAGACCAGGAACGTGGGGTGGTGGGTTTTGTTTCCCCGGGCAGAAGCATTTGTCAGTACCAGGCAGGCCCTCGGCCCTTAGGGGCAGGCTGGCAGCCAGATTTCTACTAATATCAAGATGTTGCCCAGGGACAAGCTGCCACCTGTGCCAACTTGAGATGCTTTGAGTGAGCCCATGGAACTCTTAAATCTGAAACCAGGAACATGGGTTGTTGGTTTTGTTTCCCCGGGCAGAAGCATTTGCAGTACCAGATAGGCCCTCAGCCCTTCTTGGCCGGCAGCCTGCTGGATTTCCACGAATATCAAGATGCCGCCCAGGGACAAGCTGCCACCTGTGCCAACTCAGGCTGCTTTGAGAGTGCCCATGGAGCTCTGCAAACTGAGACCAGGAACGTGAGTTTGTATGTTTTATTTCCCCAGGCAGAAGCCTTTGTCAGTACCAGGTAGGCCCTCGGCCCTTTGGGGTAGGCTGGCAGCAGGATTTCCACGAATATCAAGATGCCGCCCAGGGACAAGCTGCCACCTGTGCCAACTCGGGCTGCTTTGAGAGTGCCCACGGAGCTCTGCAAACTGAGACCAGGAACGTGGGGTGGTGGATTTTGTTTCCCCGGGCAGAAGCCTTTGTCAGTACCAGGTAGGCCCTCGGCCCTTAAGGGCAGGCAGCCTGCTGGATTTCCACGAATATCAAGATGCCGCCCAGGGACAAGCTGCCACCTGTGCCAACTCGGGCTGCTTTGAGAGTGCCCATGGAGCTCTACAAACTGAAACCAGGAGAATGGGGTGCTGAGTTTTATTTTCCCGGGCAGAAGCCTTTGTCAGTACCAGATAGGCCCTCGGCCCTTTGTTCTCGGCTGCCTGCTGCAGGATTTCCACGAATATCAAGATGCCACCCAGGGACAAGCTGCCACCTGTGCCAACTCGGGCTGCTTTGAGAGTGCCCACGGAGCTCTGCAAACTGAGACCAGGAACGTGGGGTGCTTCTTTTTGTTTCCCCGGGCAGAAGCCTTTGTCAGTACCAGGTAGGCCCTCGGCCCTTTGGGGCAGGCAGCCTGCTGGATTTCCACGAATATCAAGATGCCGCCCAGGGACAAGCTGCCACCTGTGCCAACTCGGGCTGCTTTGAGAGTGCCCATGGAGCTCTGCAAACTGAGACCAGGAACTGATGTTTCCCCTGGCAGTTTGTTGGTTTTGTTTTCCCATGGGCAGAAGCCACCTTTGTGCAGAGACCCAGGAGCTAAGCCCTTGGCCCTTGTCAGGGGCCGGCTTAAGCCCACTGGATTTCCACGAATATCTAGGTGCTGCCCAGGGACAAGCTGCCACCTGTGCCAACTCGGGCTGCTTTGAGAGTGCCCATGGAGCTCTGCAAACTGAGACCAGGAACGTGCAGTTGTGAGTTTTGTTTCCACTGCAAACTGAGACCAGGAAAGAGGGGTGGGCAGAAGCCTTTGTCAGTATCCAGGGACAGCTGCCACTGTGCCAACTCGGGCTGCTTTGAGAGTCCTAGAGTTACCAGGCTCGGCTGCCTGGGGTGGTGGGTTTTGTTTCTTTGTCAGTACCAGGTATTTCAAGCTGCAGCCTATTGCCACCCAGGGACAAGCTGCCACCTGTGCCAACTCAGGCTGCTTTGAGAGTGCCCACGGAGCTCTGCAAACTGAGACCAGGAACGTGAGCTGCTGGGTTTTGTTTCCCCGGGCAGAAGCCTTTGTCAGTACCAGGTAGGCCCTCGGCCCTTAGGGGCAGGCTGCTCGGGCTGCTTTGAGATTTCCAATATCAAGATGCCGCCCAGGGACAAGCTGCCACCTGTGCCAACTCGGGCTGCTTTGAGAGTGCCCATGGAGCTCTGCAAACTGAGACCAGGAACGATGGGTTGCTTAGTTTTGTTTTCCCGGGCAGAAGCCTTTGTCAGTACCAGGTAGGCCCTCGGCCCTGCTTGGCCGGCGGCCTGAGTTTGTGGGTTTTGTTTCCTGGTACCAGGTATTTCCACAATATCAAGATGCCGCCCAGGGACAAGCTGCCACCTGTGCCAACTCGCGCGGCTGTGAGAGTGCCCATGGAGCTCTGCAAACTGAGACCAGGAACGAGGGGTGCTTAGTTTTGTTTTCCCTGGGCAGAAACCTTTGTCACTACCAGGTAAGCCCTTGGCCCTTCGGGGCCGGCTGCCCGCTGGATTTCCACGAATATCAAGGTGCTGCCCAGGGACAAGCTGCCACCTGTGCCAACTCGGGCTGCTTTGAGAGTGCCCATGGAGCTCTGCAAATTGAGACCAGGAACGTGCAGTTGTGCTTGTTCCTTAGCTAGTGCTCTCTGGACCAGATTTGTTTCCACGGGCAGAAGCCTTTGTCAGTACCAGGACAGGCCCTTGTTCCTTAGGGGTAGGCTGCTCTCTGGATTTCCACGAATATCAAGATGCCGCCCAGGGACAAGCTGCCACCTGTGCCAACTCGGGCTGCTTAGAGAGTGCCCATGGAGCTCTGCAAACTGAGACCAGGAACGTGGGGTGGTGGCTTTTGTTTCCCCGGGCAGAAGCATTTGTCAGTACCAGGTAGGCCCTCGGCCCTTAGGGGCAGGCTGGCAGCCAGATTTCTACGAATATCAAGATGCCGCCCAGGGACAAGCTGCCACCTGTGCCAACTCGGGCTGCTTTGAGAGTGCCCATGGAACTCTTAAATCTGAAACCAGGAACATGGGGTTGTCGGTTTTGTTTCCCCGGGCAGAAGCATTTGTCAGTACCAGATAGGCCCTCGGCCCTGCTTGGCCGGCAGCCGGCTGGATTTCCACGAATATCAAGATGCCGCCCAGGGACAAGCTGCTACCTGTGCCAACTCGGGCTCCTTTGAGAGTGCCCATGGAGCTCTGCACACTGAGACCAGGAACGTGAGTTTGTATGTTTTATTTCCCCAGACAGAAGCCTTTGTCAGTACCAGGTAGGCCCTTGGCCCTTAAGGGCAGGCTGGCTGCAGGATTTCCACGAATATCAAGATGCCGCCCAGGGACAAGCTGCCACCTGTGCCAACTCGGGCTGCTTTGAGAGTGCCCATGGAGCTCTGCAAACTGAGACCAGGAACGTGGGGTGGTGGGTTTTGTTTCCCCGGGCAGAAGCCTTTGTCAATACCAGGTAGGCCCTTGGTCCTTATGGGCAGGCAGCCTGCTGGATTTCCACGAATATCAAGATGCCGCCCAGGGACAAGCTGCCACCTGTGCCAACTCGGGCTGCTTTGAGAGTGCCCATGGAGCTCTGCAAACTGAGACCAGGAACATGGGGTGCTGAGTTTTATTTTCCCGGGCAGAAGCCTTTGTCAGTACCAGATAGGCCCTCGGCCCTTTGTTCTCGGCTGCCTGCTGCAGGATTTCCACGAATATCAAGATGCCACCCAGGGACAAGCTGCCACCTGTGCCAACTCGGGCTGCTTTGAGAGTGCCCACGGAGCTCTGCAAACTGAGACCAGGAATGTGGGGTGCTTCTTTTTGTTTCCCCGGGCAGAAGCCTTTGTCAGTACCAGGTAGGCCCTCGGCCCTTAGGGGCAGGCTGGCAGCCAGATTTCTACTAATATCAAGATGCCGCCCAGGGACAAGCTGCCACCTGTGCCAACTCGGGCTGCTTTGAGAGTGCCCACGGAGCTCTGCAAACTGAGACCAGGAACGTGAGGTTGTGGGTTTTGTTTTCCCCGGGCAGAAGCCTTTGTCACTACCAGGTAAGCCCTTGGCCCTTCGGGGCCGGCTGCCCACTGGATTTCCACGAATATCTAGGTGCTGCCCAGGGACAAGCTGCCACCTGTGCCAACTCGCGCTGCTTTGAGAGTGCCCATGGAGCTCTGCAAATTGAGACCAGGAACGTGCAGTTGTGGCTTTTGTTTCCCCGGGCAGAAGCCTTTGTCAGTACCAGGCAGGCCCTTGTTCCTTAGGGGTAGGCTGCTCTCTGGATTTCCACGAATATCAAGATGCCGCCCAGGGACAAGCTGCCACCTGTGCCAACTCGGGCTGCTTTGAGAGTGCCCACGGAGCTCTGCAAACTGAGACCAGGAACGTGAGGTTGTGGGTTTTGTTTCCCCGGGCAGAAGCATTTGTCAGTACCAGGTAGGCCCTTGGCCCTTATTTCCATGGGGCAGGCTGGCAGCAGATTTCTACTGAATATCAAGATGCCGCCCAGGGACAAGCTGCCACCTGTGCCAACTCGGGCTGCTTTGAGAGTGCCCATGGAGCTCTGCAAACTGAGACCAGGAACATGGGTTTGTGGGTTTTGTTTCCCCGGGCAGAAGCCTTTGTCAGTACCAGATAGGCCCTCGGCCCTGCTTGGCCGGCTGCCTGCTGGATTTCCACGAATATCAAGATGCCGCCCAGGGACAAGCTGCCACCTGTGCCAACTCGGGCTGCTTTGAGAGTGCCCATGGAGCTCTGCAAACTGAGACCAGGAACGTGGGGTGGTGAGTTTTGTTTCCCCGGGCAGAAGCCTTTGTCAGTACCAGGTAGGCCCTCGGCCCTTAGGGGTAGGCTGCTGGCTGCAGCATTTCCACGAATATCAAGATGCCGCCCAGGACAAGCTGCCACCTGTGCCAACTCGGCTGCTTTGAGAGTGCCCATGGAGCTCTGCAAACTGAGACCAGGAATGTGGGGTGGTGAGTTTTGTTTCCCCAGGCAGAAGCCTTTGTCAGTACCAGGTAGGCCCTCGGCCCTTAGGGGCAGGCTGGCAGTCAGATTTCTACGAATATCAAGATGTTGCCCAGGGTCAAGCTGCCACCTGTGCCAACTCGAGCTGCTTTGAGTGTGCCGATGGAACTCTTAAATCTGAAACCAGGAACGATGGGTGGTGGGTTTTGTTTCCCCGGGCAGAAGCATTTGCAGTACCAGATAGGCCCTCAGCCCTGCTTGGCCGGCAGCCTGCTGGATTTCCACGAATATCAAGATGCCGCCCAGGGACAAGCTGCCACCTGTGCCAACTCGGCTCCTTTGAGAGTGCCCATGGAGCTCTGCAAACTGAGACCAGGAACGTGAGTTTGTGGGTTTTATTTCCCCGGGCAGAAGCCTTTGTCAGTACCAGGTAGGCCCTCGGCCCTTTGGGGTAGGCTGGCTGCAGGATTTCCATGAATATCAAGATGCCGCCCAGGGACAAGCTGCCACATGTGCCAACTCGGGCTGCTTTGAGAGTGCCCACGGAGCTCTGCAAACTGAGACCAGGAACGTGGGGTGGTGGGTTTTGTTTCCCCGGGCAGAAGCATTTGTCAGTACCAGGTAGGCCCTCGGCCCTTAGGGGCAGGCTGGCAGCCAGATTTCTACTAATATCAAGATGCCGCCCAGGGTCAAGCTGCCACCTGTGCCAACTCGGGCTGCTTTGAGTGTGCCCATGGAACTCTTAAATCTGAAACCAGGAACGTGGGGTTGTGGGTTTTGTTTCCCCAGGCAGAAGCATTTGCCGTACCAGATAGGCCCTCCGCCCTTTGTTCTCGGCTGCCTGCTGCAGGATTTCCACGAATATCAAGATGCCGCCCAGGGACAAGCTGCCACCTGTGCCAACTCGGGCTGCTTTGAGAGTGCCCACGGAGATCTGCAAACTGAGACCAGGAATGTGGGGTGCTTCTTTTTGTTTCCCCGGGCAGAAGCCTTTGTCAGTACCAGGTAGGCCCTTCTCCCTTAGGGGCAGGCTGGCAGCCATATTTCTACGAATATCAAGATGCCGCCCAGGGACAAGCTGCCACCTGTGCCAACTCGGGCTGCTTTGAGTGTGCCCATGGAACTCTTAAATCTGAAACCAGGAACATGGGGTTGTGGGTTTGGTTTCCCCGGGCAGAAGCATTTGCAGTACCAGATAGGCCCTCGGCCCAGCTTGGCCGGCAGCCTGCTGGATTTCCACGAATATCAAGATGCCGCCCAGGGACAAGCTGCCACCTGTGCCAACTCGGGCTGCTTTGAGAGTGCCCACGGAGCTCTGCAAACTGAGACCAGGAACGTGAGTTTGTGGGTTTTGTTTCCCCGGGCAGAAGCCTTTGTCAGTACCAGGTAGGCCCTCGGCCCTTTGTTCTTAGGCCGGCCTGCCTGCTGGATTTCCACGAATATCAAGATGCCGCCCAGGGACAAGCTGCCACCTGTGCCAACTTGCGCGGCTGTGAGAGTGCCCATGGAGCTCTGCAAACTGAGACCAGGAACGAGGGGTGCTTAGTTTTGTTTTCCCTGGGCAGAACCCTTTGTCACTACCAGGTAAGCCCTTGGCCCTTCGGGGCCGGCTGCCCGCTGGATTTCCAAAAATATCTAGGTGCTGCCCAGGGACAAGCTGCCACCTGTGCCAACTCGGGCTGCTTTGAGAGTGCCCATGGAGCTCTGCAAATTGAGACCAGGAACGTGCAGTTGTGGCTTTTGTTTCCACGGGCAGAAGCCTTTGTCAGTACCAGGCAGGCCCTTGTTCCTTAGGGGTAGGCTGCTCTCTGGATTTCCACGAATATCAAGATGCCGCCCAGGGACAAGCTGCCACCTGTGCCAACTCGGGCTGCTTAGAGAGTGCCCATGGAGCTCTGCAAACTGAAACCAGGAACGTGGGTGGTGGGTTTTGTTTCCCCGGGCAGAAGCATTTGTCAGTACCAGGTAGGCCCTCGGCCCTTAGGGGCAGGCTGGCAGCCAGATTTCTACTAATATCAAGATGCCGCCCAGGGACAAGCTGCCACCTGTGCCAACTCGGGCTGCTTTGAGAGTGCCCACAGAGCTCTGCAAACTGAGACCAGGAACGTGAGTTTGTGGGTTTTGTTTCCCCGGGCAGAAGCCTTTGTCAGTACCTGATAGGCCCTCGGCCCTGCTTGGCCGGCAGCCTGCTGGATTACCATGATATCAAGATGCCGCCCAGGGACAAGCTGCCACCTGTGCAAACTCAGCATTCTTTGAGAGTGCCCATGGAGCTCTGCAAACTGAGACCAGGAAAGAGGGGTGCTTCTTTTTGTTTCCCTGGGCAGAACCCTTTGTCACTACCAGGTAAGCCCTTGGCCCTTCGGGGCCGGCTGCCCGCTGGATTTCCACGAATATCAAGGTGCTGCCCAGGGACAAGCTGCCACCTGTGCCAACTCGCGCTGCTTTGAGAGTGCCCATGGAGCTCTGCAAACTGAGACCAGGAACGTGCAGTGGTGGCTTTTGTTTCCACGGGCAGAAGCCTTTGTCAGTACCAGGCAGGCCCTCGGCCCTTAGGGGCAGGCTGGCAGCCAGATTTCTACGAATATCAAGATGTTGCCCAGGGTCAAGCTGCCACCTGTGCCAACTTGAGATGCTTTGAGTGAGCCCATGGAACTCTTAAATCTGAAACCAGGAACATGGGTTGTTGGTTTTGTTTCCCCGGGCAGAAGCATTTGCAGTACCAGATAGGCCCTCAGCTCTTCTTGGCCGGGAGCCTGCTGGATTTCCACGAATATCAAGATGCCGCCCAGGGACAAGCTGCCACCTGTGCCAACTCAGGCTCCTTTGAGAGTGCCCATGGAGCTCTGCACACTGAGACCAGGAACGTGCAGTGGTGGCTTTTGTTTCCACGGGCAGAAGCCTTTGTCAGTACCAGGCAGGCCCTTGTTCCTTAGGGGTAGGCTGCTCTCTGGATTTCCACGAATATCAAGATGCCGCCCAGGGACAAGCTGCCACCTGTGCCAACTCGGGCTGCTTAGAGAGTGCCCATGGAGCTCTGCAAACTGAGACCAGGAACGTGGGGTGGTGGCTTTTGTTTCCCCGGGCAGAAGCCTTTGCATTACCAGGTAGGCCCTCGGCCCTTAGGGGCAGGCTGGCAGCCAGATTTCTACGAATATCAAGATGCCGCCCAGGGTCAAGCTGCCACCTGTGCCACCTCGGGCTGCTTTGAGTGTGCCGATGGAACTCTTAAATCTGAAACCAGGAACATGGGGTTGTGGGTTTTGTTTCCCCGGGCAGAAGCATTTGCAGTACCAGATAGGCCCCCGGCCCTGCATGGCCGGCAGCCGGCTGGATTTCCACGAATATCAAGATGCCGCCCAGGGACAAGCTGCCACCTGTGCCAACTCGGGCTGCTTTGAGAGTGCCCACGGAGCTCTGCAAACTGAGACCAGGAACGTGAGTTTGTATGTTTTATTTTCCCAGGCAGAAGCTTTTGTCAGTACCAGGTAGGCCCTTGGTCCTTAAGGGCAGGGTTTCTGCAGGATTTCCACGAATATCAAGATGCCGCCCAGGGACAAGCTGCCACCTGTGCCAACTCAGGCTCCTTTGAGAGTGCCCATGGAGCTCTGCAAACTGAGACCAGGAACGTGGGGTGGTGGGTGTTGTTTCCCCAGGCAGAAGCCGTTGTCAGTACCAGGTAAGCCCTTGGTCCTTATGGGCAGGCTTGCTGCAGGATTTCCACGAATATCAAGATGCCGCGCAGGGACAAGCTGCCACCTGTGCCAACTCAGGCTGCTTTGAGAGTGCCCATGGAGCTCTACAAACAGAAACCAGGAACATGGGGAGCTGAGTTTTATTTTCCCGGGCAGAAGCCTTTGTCAGTACCAGATAGGCCCTCGGCCCTTCGTTCTCGGCTGCCTGCAGGGTTTCCACGACTATCAAGATGCCGCCCAGGGACAAGCTGCCACCTGTTGCAACTCAGGCTGCTTTGAGAGTGCCCATGGAGCTCTGCAAACTGAAACCAGGAACGTGGGGTGCTGAGTTTTGTTTCCCCGGGCAGAAGCCTTTGTCAGTACCAGGTAGGCCCTCCACCTTAAGGGGCAGGCTGGCAGCAGGATTTCCACGAATATCAAGATGCCGCCCAGGGACAAGCTGCCACCTGTGCCAACTCGCGCGGCTGTGAGAGTGCCCTTGGAGCTCTACAAACAGAAACCAGGAACATGGGTTGCTGAGTTTTAATTTCCCGGGCAGAAGCCTTTGTCAGTACCAGATAGGCCCTCGGCCCTTCGATCTCGGCTGCCTGCTGCAGGGTTTCCACGAATATCAAGATGCCGCCCAGCGACAAGCTGCCACCTGTGCCAATTCGGGCTGCTTTGAGAGTGCCCACGGAGCTCTGCAAATTGAGACCAGGAACGTGGGGTGCTGATTGTTGTTTCCCCGGGCAGAAGCCTTTGTCAGTACCAGGCAGGCCCTTGTTCCTTAGGGGTAGGCTGCTCTCTGGATTTCCATGAATATCAAGATGCCGCCCAGGGACAAGCTGCCACCTGTGCCAACTCGGGCTGCTTAGAGAGTGCCCATGGAGCTCTGCAAACTGAGACCAGGAACGTGGGGTGGTGGGTTTTGTTTCCCCGGGCAGAAGCATTTGTCAGTACCAGGCAGGCCCTCGGCCCTTAGGGGCAGGCTGGCAGCCAGATTTCTACTAATATCAAGATGTTGCCCAGGGACAAGCTGCCACCTGTGCCAACTTGAGATGCTTTGAGTGAGCCCATGGAACTCTTAAATCTGAAACCAGGAACATGGGTTGTTGGTTTTGTTTCCCCGGGCAGAAGCATTTGCAGTACCAGATAGGCTCTCAGCTCTTCTTGGCCGGGAGCCTGCTGGATTTCCACGAATATCAAGATGCCGCCCAGGGACAAGCTGCCACCTGTGCCAACTCAGGCTCCTTTGAGAGTGGAGCCCACTGAGAGCTCTTTGCAAACTGAGACCACGGAAGGGACAAGTGCCACCTGTGCCAACTCGGGCTGCTTTGAGAGTGGGAGCTCTTTGGGGTTTTTTGTTTGCCCGGGCAGAAGCCTTTGTCACTACCAGGTTAGCCCGTGGTCCTTAAGGGCAGGCAGCCTGCTGGATTTCCACGAATATCAAGATGCCGCCCAGGGACAAGCTGCCACCTGTGCCAACTCGGGCTGCTTTGAGAGTGCCCATGGAGCTCTACAAACAGAAACCAGGAGAATGGGGTGCTGAGTTTTATTTTCCCGGGCAGAAGCCTTTGTCAGTACCAGATAGGCCCTCCGCCCTTTGTTCTCGGCTGCCTGCTGCAGGATTTCCACGAATATCAAGATGCCACCCAGGGACAAGCTGCCACCTGTGCCAACTCGGGCTGCTTTGAGAGTGCCCACGGAGCTCTGCAAACTGAGACCAGGAATGTGGGGTGCTTCTTTTTGTTTCCCCGGGCAGAAGCCTTTGTCAGTGCCAGATAGGCCCTCGGCCCTGCTTGGCCGGCAGCCTGCTGGATTTCCACGAATATCAAGATGCCGCCCAGGGACAAGCTGCCACCTGTGCCAACTGGGGCTGCTTTGAGAGTGCCCACGGAGCTCTGCAAACTGAGACCAGGAATGTGAGTTTGTGGGTTTTGTTTTCCCTGGGCAGAACCCTTTGTCACTACCAGGTAAGCCCTTGGCCCTTCGGGGCCGGCTGCCCACTGGGTTTCCAAAAATATCTAGGTGCTGCCCAGGGACAAGCTGCCACCTGTGCCAACTCGCGCTGCTTTGAGAGTGCCCGTGGAGCTCTGCAAATTGAGACCAGGAACGTGCAGTTGTGGCTTTTGTTTCCACGGGCAGAAGCCTTTGTCACTACCAGGCAGGCCCTTGTTCCTTAGGGGTAGGCTGCTCTCTGGATTTCCACGAATATCAAGATGCCGCCCAGGGACAAGCTGCCACCTGTGCCAACTCGCGCTGCTTTCAGAGTGCCCACGGAGCTCTGCAAACTGAGACCAGGAACGTGAGTTTGTGGGTTTTGTTTCCCCGGGCAGAAGCCTTTGTCAGTACCAGGTAGGCCCTCGGCCCTGCTTGGCCGGCGGCCTGCTGGATTTCCACAAATATCAAGATGCCGCCCAGGGACAAGCTGCCACCTGTGCCAACTTGCGCGGCTGTGAGAGTGCCCATGGAGCTCTGCAAACTGAGACCAGGAACGAGGGGTGCTTAGTTTTGTTTTCCCTGGGCAGAACCCTTTGTCACTACCAGGTAAGCCCTTGGCCCTTCGGGGCCGGCTGCCCGCTGGATTTCCACGAATATCAAGGTGCTGCCCAGGGACAAGCTGCCACCTGTGCCAACTCGGGCTGCTTTGAGAGTGCCCATGGAGCTCTGCAAACTGAGACCAGGAACGTGCAGTTGTGGCTTTTGTTTCCACGGGCAGAAGCCTTTGTCAGTACCAGGCAGGCCCTTGTTCCTTAGGGGTAGGCTGCTCTCTGGATTTCCACGAATATCAAGATGCCGCCCAGGGACAAGCTGCCACCTGTGCCAACTCGGGCTGCTTTGAGAGTGCCCATGGAGCTCTGCAAACTGAGACCAGGAATGTGGGCTGCTGGGTTTTGTTTCCCCGGGCAGAAGCCTTTCTCAGTACCAGGCAGGCCCTCGGCCCTTAGGGGCAGGCTGGCAGCCAGATTTCTACGAATATCAAGATGCCGCCCAGGGTCAAGCTGCCACCTGTGCCAACTCGGGCTGCTTTGAGAGTGCCCACAGAGCTGCCGTTTTGCAACTCTTAAATCTGAAACCAGGAACATGGGTTGTGCCCATGGTTTTGTTTCCCCGGGCAGAAGCATTTGCAGTACCAGATAGGCCCCCGGCCCTGCTTGGCCGGCAGCCGGCTGCATTTCCACGAATATCAAGATGCCGCCCAGGGACAAGCTGCCACCTGTGCCAACTCGGGCTGCTTTGAGAGTGCCCACGGAGCTCTGCAAACTGAGACCAGGAACGTGGGTTGCTGTTTGTTTTGTTTCCCCAGGCAGAAGCTGGCAGCCAGATTTGTCAGTACCAGGTAGGCCCTTGGTGCCCTGCTTGGCCGGGCAGGGTTGTCTGCAGGATTTCCACGAATATCAAGATGCCGCCCAGGGACAAGCTGCCACCTGTGCCAACTCGGGCTGCTTTGAGAGTGCCCATGGAGCTCTGCAAACTGAGACCAGGAACGTGGGGTGGTGGGTGTTGTTTCCCCAGGCAGAAGCCGTTGTCAGTACCAGGTAAGCCCTTGGTCCTTATGGGCAGGCTTGCTGCAGGATTTCCACGAATATCAAGATGCCGCGCAGGGACAAGCTGCCACCTGTTGCAACTCAGGCTGCTTTGAGAGTGCCCATGGAGCTCTGCAACCTGAAACCAGGAACGTGGGGTGCTGAGTTTTGTTTCCCCAGGCAGAAGCCTTTGTCAGTACCAGGTAGGCCCACCACCTTAAGGGGCAGGCTGGCAGCAGGATTTCCACGAATATCAAGATGCCGCCCAGGGACAAGCTGCCACCTGTGCCAACTCGCGCGGCTGTGAGAGTGCCCATGGAGCTCTACAAACAGAAACCAGGAACATGGGTTGCTGAGTTTTAATTTCCCGGGCAGAAGCCTTTGTCAGTACCAGATAGGCCCTCGGCCCTTCGATCTCGGCTGCCTGCTGCAGGGTTTCCACGAATATCAAGATGCCGCCCAGCGACAAGCTGCCACCTGTGCCAACTCGGGCTGCTTTGAGAGTGCCCACGGAGCTCTGCAAATTGAGACCAGGAACGTGGGGTGCTGATTGTTGTTTCCCCGGGCAGAAGCCTTTGTCAGTACCAGGCAGGCCCTTGTTCCTTAGGGGTAGGCTGCTCTCTGGATTTCCATGAATATCAAGATGCCGCCCAGGGACAAGCTGCCACCTGTGCCAACTCGGGCTGCTTAGAGAGTGCCCATGGAGCTCTGCAAACTGAGACCAGGAACGTGGGGTGGTGGGTTTTGTTTCCACGGGCAGAAGCATTTGTCAGTACCAGGCAGGCCCTCGGCCCTTAGGGGCAGGCTGGCAGCCAGATTTCTACGAATATCAAGATGTTGCCCAGGGTCAAGCTGCCACCTGTGCCAACTTGAGATGCTTTGAGTGAGCCCATGGAACTCTTAAATCTGAAACCAGGAACATGGGTTGTTGGTTTTGTTTCCCCGGGCAGAAGCATTTGCAGTACCAGATAGGCCCTCAGCTCTTCTTGGCCGGGAGCCTGCTGGATTTCCACGAATATCAAGATGCCGCCCAGGGACAAGCTGCCACCTGTGCCAACTCAGGCTCCTTTGAGAGTGCCCATGGAGCTCTGCACACTGAGACCAGGAACGTGCAGTGGTGGCTTTTGTTTCCACGGGCAGAAGCCTTTGTCAGTACCAGGCAGGCCCTTGTTCCTTAGGGGTAGGCTGCTCTCTGGATTTCCACGAATATCAAGATGCCGCCCAGGGACAAGCTGCCACCTGTGCCAACTCGGGCTGCTTAGAGAGTGCCCATGGAGCTCTGCAAACTGAGACCAGGAACGTGGGGTGGTGGCTTTTGTTTCCCCGGGCAGAAGCCTTTGCATTACCAGGTAGGCCCTCGGCCCTTAGGGGCAGGCTGGCAGTCATATTTCTACGAATATCAAGATGCCGCCCAGGGTCAAGCTGCCACCTGTGCCACCTCGGGCTGCTTTGAGTGTCCCGATGGAACTCTTAAATCTGAAACCAGGAACATGGGGTTGTGGGTTTTGTTTCCCCGGGCAGAAGCATTTGCAGTACCAGATAGGCCCCCGGCCCTGCATGGCCGGCAGCCGGCTGGATTTCCACGAATATCAAGATGCCGCCCAGGGACAAGCTGCCACCTGTGCCAACTCGGGCTGCTTTGAGAGTGCCCACGGAGCTCTGCAAACTGAGACCAGGAACGTGAGTTTGTATGTTTTATTTTCCCAGGCAGAAGCTTTTGTCAGTACCAGGTAGGCCCTTGGTCCTTAAGGGCAGGGTTTCTGCAGGATTTCCACGAATATCAAGATGCCGCCCAGGGACAAGCTGCCACCTGTGCCAACTCGGGCTGCTTAGAGAGTGCCCATGGAGCTCTGCAAACTGAGACCAGGAACGTGGGGTGGTGGGTGTTGTTTCCCCAGGCAGAAGCCGTTGTCAGTACCAGGTAAGCCCTTGGTCCTTATGGGCAGGCTTGCTGCAGGATTTCCACGAATATCAAGATGCCGCGCAGGGACAAGCTGCCACCTGTGCCAACTCGGGCTGCTTTGAGAGTGCCCATGGAGCTCTACAAACAGAAACCAGGAACATGGGGAGCTGAGTTTTATTTTCCCGGGCAGAAGCCTTTGTCAGTACCAGATAGGCCCTCGGCCCTTCGTTCTCGGCTGCCTGCTGGATTTCCACGACTATCAAGATGCCGCCCAGGGACAAGCTGCCACCTGTTGCAACTCAGGCTGCTTTGAGAGTGCCCATGGAGCTCTGCAACCTGAAACCAGGAACGTGGGGTGCTGAGTTTTGTTTCCCCGGGCAGAAGCCTTTGTCAGTACCAGGTAGGCCCTCCACCTTAAGGGGCAGGCTGGCAGCAGGATTTCCACGAATATCAAGATGCCGCCCAGGGACAAGCTGCCACCTGTGCCAACTCGCGCGGCTGTGAGAGTGCCCTTGGAGCTCTACAAACAGAAACCAGGAACATGGGTTGCTGAGTTTTAATTTCCCGGGCAGAAGCCTTTGTCAGTACCAGATAGGCCCTCGGCCCTTCGATCTCGGCTGCCTGCTGCAGGGTTTCCACGAATATCAAGATGCCGCCCAGCGACAAGCTGCCACCTGTGCCAATTCGGGCTGCTTTGAGAGTGCCCACGGAGCTCTGCAAATTGAGACCAGGAACGTGGGGTGCTGATTGTTGTTTCCCCGGGCAGAAGCCTTTGTCAGTACCAGGCAGGCCCTTGTTCCTTAGGGGTAGGCTGCTCTCTGGATTTCCATGAATATCAAGATGCCGCCCAGGGACAAGCTGCCACCTGTGCCAACTCGGGCTGCTTAGAGTGTGCCCATGGAGCTCTGCAAACTGAGACCAGGAACGTGGGGTGGTGGGTTTTGTTTCCCCGGGCAGAAGCATTTGTCAGTACCAGGCAGGCCCTCGGCCCTTAGGGGCAGGCTGGCAGCCAGATTTCTACGAATATCAAGATGTTGCCCAGGGACAAGCTGCCACCTGTGCCAACTTGAGATGCTTTGAGTGAGCCCATGGAACTCTTAAATCTGAAACCAGGAACATGGGTTGTTGGTTTTGTTTCCCCGGGCAGAAGCATTTGCAGTACCAGATAGGCCCTCAGCTCTTCTTGGCCGGGAGCCTGCTGGATTTCCACGAATATCAAGATGCCGCCCAGGGACAAGCTGCCACCTGTGCCAACTCAGGCTCCTTTGAGAGTGCCCATGGAGCTCTGCAAACTGAGACCAGGAACGTGAGTTTGTATGTTTTATTTCCCCAGGCAGAAGCCTTTGTCAGTACCAGGTAGGCCCTCGGCCCTTTGGGGTAGGCTGGCAGCAGGATTTCCACGAATATCAAGATGCCGCCGAGGGACAAGCTGCCACCTGTGCCAACTGGGGCTGCTTTGAGAGTGCCCACGGAGCTCTGCAAACTGAGACCAGGAACGTGGGGTGGTGGATTTTGTTTGCCCGGGCAGAAGCCTTTGTCACTACCAGGTTAGCCCTTGGTCCTTAAGGGCAGGCAGCCTGCTGGATTTCCACGAATATCAAGATGCCGCCCAGGGACAAGCTGCCACCTGTGCCAACTCGGGCTGCTTTGAGAGTGCCCATGGAGCTCTACAAACAGAAACCAGGAGAATGGGGTGCTGAGTTTTATTTTCCCGGGCAGAAGCCTTTGTCAGTACCAGATAGGCCCTCCGCCCTTTGTTCTCGGCTGCCTGCTGCAGGATTTCCACGAATATCAAGATGCCACCCAGGGACAAGCTGCCACCTGTGCCAACTCGGGCTGCTTTGAGAGTGCCCACGGAGCTCTGCAAACTGAGACCAGGAATGTGGGGTGCTTCTTTTTGTTTCCCCGGGCAGAAGCCTTTGTCAGTACCAGGTAGGCCCTCGGCCCTTAGGGGCAGGCCGGCAGCCTTATTTCTACGAATATCAAGATGCCGCCCAGGGTCAAGCTGCCACCTGTGCCAACTCGGGCTGCTTTGAGTGTGCCCATGGAACTCTTAAATCTGAAACCAGGAACATGGGGTTGTGGGTTTTGTTTCCCCGGGCAGAAGCATTTGCAGTGCCAGATAGGCCCTCGGCCCTGCTTGGCCGGCAGCCTGCTGGATTTCCACGAATATCAAGATGCCGCCCAGGGACAAGCTGCCACCTGTGCCAACTGGGGCTGCTTTGAGAGTGCCCACGGAGCTCTGCAAACTGAGACCAGGAATGTGAGTTTGTGGGTTTTGTTTTCCCTGGGCAGAACCCTTTGTCACTACCAGGTAAGCCCTTGGCCCTTCGGGGCCGGCTGCCCACTGGGTTTCCAAAAATATCTAGGTGCTGCCCAGGGACAAGCTGCCACCTGTGCCAACTCGCGCTGCTTTGAGAGTGCCCGTGGAGCTCTGCAAATTGAGACCAGGAACGTGCAGTTGTGGCTTTTGTTTCCACGGGCAGAAGCCTTTGTCAGTACCAGGCAGGCCCTTGTTCCTTAGGGGTAGGCTGCTCTCTGGATTTCCACGAATATCAAGATGCCGCCCAGGGACAAGCTGCCACCTGTGCCAACTCGCGCTGCTTTCAGAGTGCCCACGGAGCTCTGCAAACTGAGACCAGGAACGTGAGTTTGTGGGTTTTGTTTCCCCGGGCAGAAGCCTTTGTCAGTACCAGGTAGGCCCTCGGCCCTGCTTGGCCGGCAGCCTGCTGGATTACCATGATATCAAGATGCCGCCCAGGGACAAGCTGCCACCTTTGCAAACTCAGCATTCTTTGAGAGTGCCCATGGAGCTCTGCAAACTGAGACCAGGAAAGAGGGGTGCTTAGTTTTGTTTTCCCTGGGCAGAACCCTTTGTCACTACCAGGTAAGCCCTTGGCCCTTCGGGGCCGGCTGCCCGCTGGATTTCCACGAATATCAAGGTGCTGCCCAGGGACAAGCTGCCACCTGCGCCAACTCGCGCTGCTTTGAGAGGGCCCATGGAGCTCTGCAAACTGAGACCAGGAACGTGCAGTGGTGGCTTTTGTTTCCACGGGCAGAAGCCTTTGTCAGTACCAGGCAGGTCCTTGTTCCTTAGGGGTAGGCTGCTCTCTGGATTTCCACAAATATCAAGATGCCGCCCAGGGACAAGCTGCCACCTGTGCCAACTCGGGCTGCTTTGAGAGTGCCCACGGAGCTCTGCACACTGAGACCAGGAATGTGGGCTGCTCAGTTTTGTTTCCCCGGGCAGAAGCCTTTCTCAGTACCAGGCAGGCCCTTGTTCCTTAGGGGTAGGCTGCTCTCTGGTATTCCACGAATATCAAGACGCCACCCAGGAATAAGCTGCCACCTGTGCCAACTCGGGCTGCTTAGAGAGTGCCTATGGAGCTCTGCAAACTGAGACCAGGAACGTGGGGTGGTGGGTTTTGTTTCCCCGGGCAGAAGCATTTGTCAGTACCAGGTAGGCCCTCGGCCCTTAGGGGCAGGCTGGCAGCCAGATTTCTACTAATATCAAGATGTTGCCCAGGGTCAAGCTGCCACCTGTGCCAACTCGCGCTGCTTTGAGTGTGCCGTTGGAACTCTTAAATCTGAAACCAGGAACATGGGTTGTTGGTTTTGTTTCCCCGGGCAGAAGCATTTGCAGTACCAGATAGGCCCTCGGCCCTGCTTGGCCGGCAGCCTGCTGGATTTCCACGAATATCAAGATGCCGCCCAGGGACAAGCTGCCACCTGTGCCAACTCGCGCGGCTGTGAGAGTGCCCATGGAGCTCTGTAAACTGAGACCAGGAACGAGGGGTGCTTAGTTTTGTTTTCCCTGGGCAGAACCCTTTGTCACTACCAGGTAAGCCCTTGGCCATTCGGGGCCGGCTGCCCACTGGATTTCCACGAATATCTAGGTGCTGCCCAGGGACAAGCTGCCACCTGTGCCAACTCGCGCTGCTTTGAGAGTGCCCATGGAGCTCTGCAAATTGAGACCACGAACGTGCAGTTGCGGCTTTTGTTTCCACGGGCAGAAGCCCTTCTCAGTACCAGGCAGGCCCTTGTTCCTTAGGGGTAGGCTGCTCTCTGGATTTCCACGAATATCAAGATGCCGCCCAGGGACAAGCTGCCACCTGTGCCAACTCAGGCTGCTTTGAGAGTGCCCATGGAGCTCTGCAACCTGAAACCAGGAACGTGGGGTGCTGAGTTTTGTTTCCCCAGGCAGAAGCCTTTGTCAGTACCAGGTAGGCCCACCACCTTAAGGGGCAGGCTGGCAGCAGGATTTCCACGAATATCAAGATGCCGCCCAGGGACAAGCTGCCACCTGTGCCAACTCGCGCGGCTGTGAGAGTGCCCATGGAGCTCTACAAACAGAAACCAGGAACATGGGTTGCTGAGTTTTAATTTCCCGGGCAGAAGCCTTTGTCAGTACCAGATAGGCCCTCGGCCCTTCGATCTCGGCTGCCTGCTGCAGGGTTTCCACGAATATCAAGATGCCGCCCAGCGACAAGCTGCCACCTGTGCCAACTCGGGCTGCTTTGAGAGTGCCCACGGAGCTCTGCAAATTGAGACCAGGAACGTGGGGTGCTGATTGTTGTTTCCCCGGGCAGAAGCCTTTGTCAGTACCAGGCAGGCCCTTGTTCCTTAGGGGTAGGCTGCTCTCTGGATTTCCATGAATATCAAGATGCCGCCCAGGGACAAGCTGCCACCTGTGCCAACTCGGGCTGCTTAGAGAGTGCCCATGGAGCTCTGCAAACTGAGACCAGGAACGTGGGGTGGTGGGTTTTGTTTCCACGGGCAGAAGCATTTGTCAGTACCAGGCAGGCCCTCGGCCCTTAGGGGCAGGCTGGCAGCCAGATTTCTACGAATATCAAGATGTTGCCCAGGGTCAAGCTGCCACCTGTGCCAACTTGAGATGCTTTGAGTGAGCCCATGGAACTCTTAAATCTGAAACCAGGAACATGGGTTGTTGGTTTTGTTTCCCCGGGCAGAAGCATTTGCAGTACCAGATAGGCCCTCAGCTCTTCTTGGCCGGGAGCCTGCTGGATTTCCACGAATATCAAGATGCCGCCCAGGGACAAGCTGCCACCTGTGCCAACTCAGGCTCCTTTGAGAGTGCCCATGGAGCTCTGCACACTGAGACCAGGAACGTGCAGTGGTGGCTTTTGTTTCCACGGGCAGAAGCCTTTGTCAGTACCAGGCAGGCCCTTGTTCCTTAGGGGTAGGCTGCTCTCTGGATTTCCACGAATATCAAGATGCCGCCCAGGGACAAGCTGCCACCTGTGCCAACTCGGGCTGCTTAGAGAGTGCCCATGGAGCTCTGCAAACTGAGACCAGGAACGTGGGGTGGTGGCTTTTGTTTCCCCGGGCAGAAGCCTTTGCATTACCAGGTAGGCCCTCGGCCCTTAGGGGCAGGCTGGCAGTCATATTTCTTCGAATATCAAGATGCCGCCCAGGGTCAAGCTGCCACCTGTGCCACCTCGGGCTGCTTTGAGTGTGCCGATGGAACTCTTAAATCTGAAACCAGGAACATGGGGTTGTGGGTTTTGTTTCCCCGGGCAGAAGCATTTGCAGTACCAGATAGGCCCCCGGCCCTGCATGGCCGGCAGCCGGCTGGATTTCCACGAATATCAAGATGCCGCCCAGGGACAAGCTGCCACCTGTGCCAACTCGGGCTGCTTTGAGAGTGCCCACGGAGCTCTGCAAACTGAGACCAGGAACGTGAGTTTGTATGTTTTATTTTCCCAGGCAGAAGCTTTTGTCAGTACCAGGTAGGCCCTTGGTCCTTAAGGGCAGGGTTTCTGCAGGATTTCCACGAATATCAAGATGCCGCCCAGGGACAAGCTGCCACCTGTGCCAACTCGGGCTGCTTAGAGAGTGCCCATGGAGCTCTGCAAACTGAGACCAGGAACGTGGGGTGGTGGGTGTTGTTTCCCCAGGCAGAAGCCGTTGTCAGTACCAGGTAAGCCCTTGGTCCTTATGGGCAGGCTTGCTGCAGGATTTCCACGAATATCAAGATGCCGCGCAGGGATAAGCTGCCACCTGTGCCAACTCGGGCTGCTTTGAGAGTGCCCATGGAGCTCTACAAACAGAAACCAGGAACATGGGGAGCTGAGTTTTATTTTCCCGGGCAGAAGCCTTTGTCAGTACCAGATAGGCCCTCGGCCCTTCGTTCTCGGCTGCCTGCTGGATTTCCACGACTATCAAGATGCCGCCCAGGGACAAGCTGCCACCTGTTGCAACTCAGGCTGCTTTGAGAGTGCCCATGGAGCTCTGCAACCTGAAACCAGGAACGTGGGGTGCTGAGTTTTGTTTCCCCGGGCAGAAGCCTTTGTCAGTACCAGGTAGGCCCTCCACCTTAAGGGGCAGGCTGGCAGCAGGATTTCCACGAATATCAAGATGCCGCCCAGGGACAAGCTGCCACCTGTGCCAACTCGCGCGGCTGTGAGAGTGCCCTTGGAGCTCTACAAACAGAAACCAGGAACATGGGTTGCTGAGTTTTAATTTCCCGGGCAGAAGCCTTTGTCAGTACCAGATAGGCCCTCGGCCCTTCGATCTCGGCTGCCTGCTGCAGGGTTTCCACGAATATCAAGATGCCGCCCAGCGACAAGCTGCCACCTGTGCCAATTCGGGCTGCTTTGAGAGTGCCCACGGAGCTCTGCAAATTGAGACCAGGAACGTGGGGTGCTGATTGTTGTTTCCCCGGGCAGAAGCCTTTGTCAGTACCAGGCAGGCCCTTGTTTAGGGGTAGGCCTTATTTCCATGGGGCCCAGGGACAAGCTACCTGGCTGCTGCTTAGAGAGTGCTGGATTTCCAGGAACGTGAATATCAAGATGCCGCCCAGGGACAAGCTGCCACCTGTGCCAACTTGAGATGCTTTGAGTGAGCCCATGGAACTCTTAAATCTGAAACCAGGAACATGGGTTGTTGGTTTTGTTTCCCCGGGCAGAAGCATTTGCAGTACCAGATAGGCCCTCAGCTCTTCTTGGCCAGGAGCCTGCTGGATTTCCACGAATATCAAGATGCCGCCCAGGGACAAGCTGCCACCTGTGCCAACTCAGGCTCCTTTGAGAGTGCCCATGGAGCTCTGCAAACTGAGACCAGGAACGTGAGTTTGTATGTTTTATTTCCCCAGGCAGAAGCCTTTGTCAGTACCAGGTAGGCCCTCGGCCCTTTGGGGTAGGCTGGCAGCAGGATTTCCACGAATATCAAGATGCCGCCGAGGGACAAGCTGCCACCTGTGCCAACTCGGGCTGCTTTGAGAGTGCCCACGGAGCTCTGCAAACTGAGACCAGGAACGTGGGGTGGTGGATTTTGTTTGCCCGGGCAGAAGCCTTTGTCACTACCAGGTTAGCCCTTGGTCCTTAAGGGCAGGCAGCCTGCTGGATTTCCACGAATATCAAGATGCCGCCCAGGGACAAGCTGCCACCTGTGCCAACTCGGGCTGCTTTGAGAGTGCCCATGGAGCTCTACAAACAGAAACCAGGAGAATGGGGTGCTGAGTTTTATTTTCCCGGGCAGAAGCCTTTGTCAGTACCAGATAGGCCCTCCGCCCTTTGTTCTCGGCTGCCTGCAGCCTTATTTCTACGAATATCAAGATGCCGCCCAGGGTCAAGCTGCCACCTGTGCCAACTCGGGCTGCTTTGAGTGTGCCCATGGAACTCTTAAATCTGAAACCAGGAACATGGGGTTGTGGGTTTTGTTTCCCCGGGCAGAAGCATTTGCAGTGCCAGATAGGCCCTCGGCCCTGCTTGGCCAGCAGCCTGCTGGATTTCCACGAATATCAAGATGCCGCCCAGGGACAAGCTGCCACCTGTGCCAACTGGGGCTGCTTTGAGAGTGCCCACGGAGCTCTGCAAACTGAGACCAGGAATGTGAGTTTGTGGGTTTTGTTTTCCCTGGGCAGAACCCTTTGTCACTACCAGGTAAGCCCTTGGCCCTTCGGGGCCGGCTGCCCACTGGGTTTCCAAAAATATCTAGGTGCTGCCCAGGGACAAGCTGCCACCTGTGCCAACTCGCGCTGCTTTGAGAGTGCCCGTGGAGCTCTGCAAATTGAGACCAGGAACGTGCAGTTGTGGCTTTTGTTTCCACGGGCAGAAGCCTTTGTCAGTACCAGGCAGGCCCTTGTTCCTTAGGGGTAGGCTGCTCTCTGGATTTCCACGAATATCAAGATGCCGCCCAGGGACAAGCTGCCACCTGTGCCAACTCGGGCTGCTTTGAGAGTGCCCACGGAGCTCTGCAAACTGAGACCAGGAACGTGAGTTTGTGGGTTTTGTTTCCCCGGGCAGAAGCCTTTGTCAGTACCAGGTAGGCCCTCGGCCCTGCTTGGCCGGCAGCCTGCTGGATTACCATGATATCAAGATGCCGCCCAGGGACAAGCTGCCACCTTTGCAAACTCAGCATTCTTTGAGAGTGCCCATGGAGCTCTGCAAACTGAGACCAGGAAAGAGGGGTGCTTAGTTTTGTTTTCCCTGGGCAGAACCCTTTGTCACTACCAGGTAAGCCCTTGGCCCTTCGGGGCCGGCTGCCCGCTGGATTTCCACGAATATCAAGGTGCTGCCCAGGGACAAGCTGCCACCTGTGCCAACTCGCGCTGCTTTGAGAGTGCCCATGGAGCTCTGCAAACTGAGACCAGGAACGTGCAGTGGTGGCTTTTGTTTCCACGGGCAGAAGCCTTTATCAGTACCAGGCAGGCCCTTGTTCCTTAGGGGTAGGCTGCTCTCTGGATTTCCACAAATATCAAGATGCCGCCCCGGGACAAGCTGCCACCTGTGCCAACTCGGGCTGCTTTGAGAGTGCCCACGGAGCTCTGCACACTGAGACCAGGAATGTGGGCTGCTCAGTTTTGTTTCCCCGGGCAGAAGCCTTTCTCAGTACCAGGCAGGCCCTTGTTCCTTAGGGGTAGGCTGCTCTCTGGTATTCCACGAATATCAAGACGCCACCCAGGAATAAGCTGCCACCTGTGCCAACTCGGGCTGCTTAGAGAGTGCCTATGGAGCTCTGCAAACTGAGACCAGGAACGTGGGGTGGTGGGTTTTGTTTCCCCGGGCAGAAGCATTTGTCAGTACCAGGTAGGCCCTCGGCCCTTAGGGGCAGGCTGGCAGCCAGATTTCTACTAATATCAAGATGTTGCCCAGGGTCAAGCTGCCACCTGTGCCAACTCGCGCTGCTTTGAGTGTGCCGTTGGAACTCTTAAATCTGAAACCAGGAACATGGGTTGTTGGTTTTGTTTCCCCGGGCAGAAGCATTTGCAGTACCAGATAGGCCCTCGGCCCTGCTTGGCCGGCAGCCTGCTGGATTTCCACGAATATCAAGATGCCGCCCAGGGACAAGCTGCCACCTGTGCCAACTCGCGCGGCTGTGAGAGTGCCCATGGAGCTCTGTAAACTGAGACCAGGAACGAGGGGTGCTTAGTTTTGTTTTCCCTGGGCAGAACCCTTTGTCACTACCAGGTAAGCCCTTGGCCATTCGGGGCCGGCTGCCCACTGGATTTCCACGAATATCTAGGTGCTGCCCAGGGACAAGCTGCCACCTGTGCCAACTCGCGCTGCTTTGAGAGTGCCCATGGAGCTCTGCAAATTGAGACCACGAACGTGCAGTTGCGGCTTTTGTTTCCACGGGCAGAAGCCCTTCTCAGTACCAGGCAGGCCCTTGTTCCTTAGGGGTAGGCTGCTCTCTGGATTTCCACGAATATCAAGATGCCGCCCAGGGACAAGCTGCCACCTGTGCCAACTCGGGCTGCTTAGAGTGTGCCCATGGAGCTCTGCAAACTGAAACCAGGAATGTGGGGTGGTGGGTTTTGTTTCCCCGGGCAGAAGCATTTGTCAGTACCAGGTAGGCCCTCGGCCCTTAGGGGCAGGCTGGCAGCAGGATTTCTACTAATATCAAGATGCCGCCCAGGGTCAAGCTGCCACCTGTGCCAACTCGGGCTGCTTTGAGTGTGCCCATGGAACTCTTAAATCTGAAACCAGGAACGTGGGGTTGTGGGTTTTGTTTCCCCAGGCAGAAGGATTTGACGTACCAGATAGGCCCTCCGCCCTTTGTTCTCGGCTGCCTGCTGCAGGATTTCCACGAATATCAAGATGCCGCCCAGGGACAAGCTGCCACCTGTGCCAACTCGGGCTGCTTAGAGAGTGCCCATGGAGCTCTGCAAACTGAGACCAGGAACATGGGGTGGTGGCTTTTGTTTCCCCGGGCAGAAGCCTTTGCATTACCAGGTAGGCCCTCGGCCCTTAGGGGCAGGCTGGCAGTCATATTTCTACGAATATCAAGATGCCGCCCAGGGTCAAGCTGCCACCTGTGCCACCTCGGGCTGCTTTGAGTGTGCCGATGGAACTCTTAAATCTGAAACCAGGAACATGGGGTTGTGGGTTTTGTTTCCCCGGGCAGAAGCATTTGCAGTACCAGATAGGCCCCCGGCCCTGCATGGCCGGCAGCCGGCTGGATTTCCACGAATATCAAGATGCCGCCCAGGGACAAGCTGCCACCTGTGCCAACTCGGGCTGCTTTGAGAGTGCCCACGGAGCTCTGCAAACTGAGACCAGGAACGTGAGTTTGTATGTTTTATTTTCCCAGGCAGAAGCTTTTGTCAGTACCAGGTAGGCCCTTGGTCCTTAAGGGCAGGGTTTCTGCAGGATTTCCACGAATATCAAGATGCCGCCCAGGGACAAGCTGCCACCTGTGCCAACTCGGGCTGCTTAGAGAGTGCCCATGGAGCTCTGCAAACTGAGACCAGGAACGTGGGGTGGTGGGTGTTGTTTCCCCAGGCAGAAGCCGTTGTCAGTACCAGGTAAGCCCTTGGTCCTTATGGGCAGGCTTGCTGCAGGATTTCCACGAATATCAAGATGCCGCCCAGGGACAAGCTGCCACCTGTGCCAACTCGGGCTGCTTTGAGAGTGCCCATGGAGCTCTACAAACAGAAACCAGGAACATGGGTTGCTGAGTTTTATTTTCCCGGGCAGAAGCCTTTGTCAGTACCAGATAGGCCCTCGGCCCTTCGTTCTCGGCTGCCTGCTGGATTTCCACGACTATCAAGATGCCGCCCAGGGACAAGCTGCCACCTGTTGCAACTCAGGCTGCTTTGAGAGTGCCCATGGAGCTCTGCAACCTGAAACCAGGAACGTGAGGTGCTGGGTTTTGTTTCCCCGGGCAGAAGCCTTTGTCAGTACCAGGTAGGCCCTCCACCTTAAGGGGCAGGCTGGCTGCAGGATTTCCATGAATATCAAGATGCCGCCCAGGGACAAGCTGCCACCTGTGCCAACTCGCGCATTCTTTGAGAGTGCCCTTGGAGCTCTACAAACAGAAACCAGGAACATGGGTTGCTGAGTTTTAATTTCCCGGGCAGAAGCCTTTGTCAGTACCAGATAGGCCCTCGGCCCTTCGATCTCGGCTGCCCGCTGCAGGGTTTCCACGAATATCAGGGGTGCCGCCCAGGGACAAGCTGCCACCTGTGCCAATTCGGGCTGCTTTGAGAGTGCCCATGGAGCTCTGCAAATTGAGACCAGGAACGTGGGGTGCTGATTGTTGTTTCCCCGGGCAGAAGCCTTTGTCAGTACCAGGCAGGCCCTTGTTCCTTAGGGGTAGGCTGCTCTCTGGATTTCCATGAATATCAAGATGCCGCCCAGGGACAAGCTGCCACCTGTGCCAACTCGGGCTGCTTAGAGAGTGCCCATGGAGCTCTGCAAACTGAGACCAGGAACGTGGGGTGGTGGGTTTTGTTTCCCCGGGCAGAAGCATTTGTCAGTACCAGGCAGGCCCTCGGCCCTTAGGGGCAGGCTGGCAGCCAGATTTCTACGAATATCAAGATGTTGCCCAGGGACAAGCTGCCACCTGTGCCAACTTGAGATGCTTTGAGTGAGCCCATGGAACTCTTAAATCTGAAACCAGGAACATGGGTTGTTGGTTTTGTTTCCCCGGGCAGAAGCATTTGCAATACCAGATAGGCCCTCGGCTCGTCTTGGCCGGGAGCCTGCTGGATTTCCACGAATATCAAGATGCCGCCCAGGGACAAGCTGCCACCTGTGCCAACTCAGGCTCCTTTGAGAGTGCCCATGGAGCTCTGCAAACTGAGACCAGGAACGTGAGGGTGTATGTTTTATTTCCCCAGGCAGAAGCTTTTGTCAGTACCAGGTAGGCCCTTGGCCCTTTAGGGGTAGGCAGCCAGCAGGATTTCCACGAATATCAAGATGCCGCCGAGGGACAAGCTGCCACCTGTGCCAACTCGGGCTGCTTTGAGAGTGCCCACGGAGCTCTGCAAACTGAGACCAGGAACGTGGGGTGCTGGATTTTGTTTGCCCGGGCAGAAGCCTTTGTCACTACCAGGTTAGCCCTTGGTCCTTAAGGGCAGGCTGGCTGCTGGATTTCTACTAATATCAAGATGCCGCCCAGGGACAAGCTGCCACCTGTGCCAACTCGGGCTGCTTTGAGAGTGCCCATGGAGCTCTACAAACAGAAACCAGGAGAATGGGGTGGTGAGTTTTATTTTCCCGGGCAGAAGCCTTTGTCAGTACCAGATAGGCCCTCGGCCCTTTGGGGCGGCTGCCTGCAGTCTTATTTCTACGAATATCAAGATGCCGCCCAGGGTCAAGCTGCCACCTGTGCCAACTCGGGCTGCTTTGAGTGTGCCCATGGAACTCTTAAATCTGAAACCAGGAACATGGGGTTGTGGGTTTTGTTTCCCCGGGCAGAAGCATTTGCAGTGCCAGATAGGCCCTCGGCCCTGCTTGGCCGGCAGCCTGCTGGATTTCCACGAATATCAAGATGCCGCCCAGGGACAAGCTGCCACCTGTGCCAACTCGCGCTGCTTTGAGAGTGCCCACGGAGCTCTGCAAATTGAGACCAGGATCGTGCAGTTGTGGGTTTTGTTTTCCCGGGCAGAAGCCTTTGTCAGTACCAGGCAAGCCCTTGTTCCTTCGGGGCCGGCTGCCCACTGGGTTTCCACGAATATCAAGATGCCGCCCAGGGACAAGCTGCCACCTGCGCCAACTCGGGCTGCTTAGAGTGTGCCCGTGGAGCTCTGCAAACTGAAACCAGGAACGTGGGGTGGTGGCTTTTGTTTCCCCGGGCAGAAGCATTTGTCAGTACCAGGCAGGCCCTTGTTCCTTAGGGGTAGGCTGCTCTCTGGATTTCCACGAATATCAAGATGCCGCCCAGGGACAAGCTGCCACCTGTGCCAACTCGGGCTGCTTTCAGAGTGCCCACGGAGCTCTGCAAACTGAGACCAGGAACGTGAGTTTGTGGGTTTTGTTTCCCCGGGCAGAAGCCTTTGTCAGTACCAGGTAGGCCCTCGGCCCTGCTTGGCCGGCAGCCTGCTGGATTACCATGATATCAAGATGCCGCCCAGGGACAAGCTGCCACCTTTGCAAACTCAGCATTCTTTGAGAGTGCCCATGGAGCTCTGCAAACTGAGACCAGGAAAGAGGGGTGCTTAGTTTTGTTTTCCCTGGGCAGAACCCTTTGTCACTACCAGGTAAGCCCTTGGCCCTTCTGGGCCGGCTGCCCGCTGGATTTCCACGAATATCAAGGTGCTGCCCAGGGACAAGCTGCCACCTGTGCCAACTCGCGCTGCTTTGAGAGTGCCCATGGAGCTCTGCAAACTGAGACCAGGAACGTGCAGTGGTGGCTTTTGTTTCCACGGGCAGAAGCCTTTGTCAGTACCAGGCAGGCCCTTGTTCCTTAGGGGTAGGCTGCTCTCTGGATTTCCACAAATATCAAGATGCCGCCCCGGGACAAGCTGCCACCTGTGCCAACTCGGGCTGCTTTGAGAGTGCCCACGGAGCTCTGCACACTGAGACCAGGAATGTGGGCTGCTCAGTTTTGTTTCCCCGGGCAGAAGCCTTTCTCAGTACCAGGCAGGCCCTTGTTCCTTAGGGGTAGGCTGCTCTCTGGTATTCCACGAATATCAAGACGCCACCCAGGAATAAGCTGCCACCTGTGCCAACTCGGGCTGCTTAGAGAGTGCCTATGGAGCTCTGCAAACTGAGACCAGGAACGTGGGGTGGTGGGTTTTGTTTCCCCGGGCAGAAGCATTTGTCAGTACCAGGTAGGCCCTCGGCCCTTAGGGGCAGGCTGGCAGCCAGATTTCTACTAATATCAAGATGTTGCCCAGGGTCAAGCTGCCACCTGTGCCAACTCGCGCTGCTTTGAGTGTGCCGTTGGAACTCTTAAATCTGAAACCAGGAACATGGGTTGTTGGTTTTGTTTCCCCGGGCAGAAGCATTTGCAGTACCAGATAGGCCCTCGGCCCTGCTTGGCCGGCAGCCTGCTGGATTTCCACGAATATCAAGATGCCGCCCAGGGACAAGCTGCCACCTGTGCCAACTCGCGCGGCTGAGAGAGTGCCCATGGAGCTCTGTAAACTGAGACCAGGAACGAGGGGTGCTTAGTTTTGTTTTCCCTGGGCAGAACCCTTTGTCACTACCAGGTAAGCCCTTGGCCATTCGGGGCCGGCTGCCCACTGGATTTCCACGAATATCTAGGTGCTGCCCAGGGACAAGCTGCCACCTGTGCCAACTCGCGCTGCTTTGAGAGTGCCCATGGAGCTCTGCAAATTGAGACCACGAACGTGCAGTTGCGGCTTTTGTTTCCACGGGCAGAAGCCCTTCTCAGTACCAGGCAGGCCCTTGTTCCTTAGGGGTAGGCTGCTCTCTGGATTTCCACGAATATCAAGATGCCGCCCAGGGACAAGCTGCCACCTGTGCCAACTCGGGCTGCTTAGAGTGTGCCCATGGAGCTCTGCAAACTGAAACCAGGAACGTGGGGTGGTGGGTTTTGTTTCCCCGGGCAGAAGCATTTGTCAGTACCAGGTAGGCCCTCGGCCCTTAGGGGCAGGCTGGCAGCAGGATTTCTACTAATATCAAGATGCCGCCCAGGGTCAAGCTGCCACCTGTGCCAACTCGGGCTGCTTTGAGTGTGCCCATGGAACTCTTAAATCTGAAACCAGGAACGTGGGGTTGTGGGTTTTGTTTCCCCAGGCAGAAGGATTTGACGTACCAGATAGGCCCTCCGCCCTTTGTTCTCGGCTGCCTGCTGCAGGATTTCCACGAATATCAAGATGCCGCCCAGGGACAAGCTGCCACCTGTGCCAACTCGGGCTGCTTTGAGAGTGCCCACGGAGATCTGCAAACTGAGACCAGGAATGTGTGGTGCTTCTTTTTGTTTCCCCGGGCAGAAGCCTTTGTCAGTACCAGGTAGGCCCTTCTCCCTTAGGGGCAGGCTGGCAGCCATATTTCTACTAATATCAAGATGCCGCCCAGGGTCAAGCTGCCACCTGTGCCAACTTGGGCTGCTTTGAGTGTGCCCATGGAACTCTTAAATCTGAAACCAGGAACATGGGGTTGTGGGTTTGGTTTCCCCGGGCAGAAGCATTTGCAGTACCAGATAGGCCCTCGGCCCTGCTTGGCCGGCAGCCTGCTGGATTTCCACGAATATCAAGATGCCACCCAGGGACAAGCTGCCACCTGTGCCAACTCGGGCTGCTTTGAGAGTGCCCACGGAGCTCTGCAAACTGAGACCAGGAATGTGGGGTGCTTCAGTTTTGTTTCCCCGGGCAGAAGCCTTTGTCAGTAGCAGGTAGGCCCTTGTTCCTTAGGGGCAGGCTGGCTCTCAGGTATTCTACTAATATCAAGATGCCGCCCAGGGATAAGCTGCCACCTGTGCCAACTCGGGCTGCTTTCAGAGTGCCCACGGAGCTCTGCAAACTGAGACCAGGAACGTGAGGTTGTGGGTTTTGTTTCCCCGGGCAGAAGCCTTTGTCAGTACCAGGTAGGCCCTCGGCCCTGCTTGGGGCGGCTGCTGCCAGATTTCCACTAATATCAAGATGCCGCCCAGGGACAAGCTGCCACCTGTGCCAACTCGCGCGGCAGTGAGTGTGCCCATGGAGCTCTGCAAACTGAAACCAGGAACGATGGGTGCTTAGTTTTGTTTTCCCTGGGCAGAAACCTTTGTCACTACCAGGTAAGCCCTTGGCCCTTCTTGGCCGGCAGCCCACTGGATTTCCACGAATATCAAGGTGCTGCCCAGGGACAAGCTGCCACCTGTGCCAACTCGGGCTGCTTTGAGAGTGCCCATGGAGCTCTGCAAATTGAGACCAGGAACGTGCAGTTGTGGCTTTTGTTTCCACGGACAGAAGCCTTTGTCAGTACCAGGCAGGCCCTCGTTCCTTAGGGCTAGGCGGCTCTCTGGATTTCCACGAATATCAAGATGCCGCCCAGGGACAAGCTGCCACCTGTGCCAACTCGGGCTGCTTAGAGTGTGCCCATGGAGCTCTGCAAACTGAAACCAGGAACGTGGGGTGGTGGGTTTTGTTTCCCCGGGCAGAAGCATTTGTCAGTACCAGGTAGGCCCTCGGCCCTTAGGGGCAGGCTGGCAGCCAGATTTCTACTAATATCAAGATGCCGCCCAGGGACAAGCTGCCACCTGTGCCAACTCGGGCTGCTTTGAGAGTGCCCACGGAGCTCTGCAAACTGAGACCAGGAACGTGAGTTTGTGGGTTTTGTTTCCCCGGGCAGAAGCCTTTGTCAGTACCAGGTAGGCCCTCGGCCCTGCTTGGCCGGCAGCCTGCTGGATTACCATGATATCAAGATGCCGCCCAGGGACAAGCTGCCACCTGTGCAAACTCAGCATTCTTTGAGAGTGCCCATGGAGCTCTGCAAACTGAGACCAGGAACGAGGGGTGCTTAGTTTTGTTTTCCCTGGGGAGAACCCTTTGTCACTACCAGGTAAGCCCTTGGCCCTTCGGGGCCGGCTGCCCGCTGGATTTCCACGAATATAGGGGTGCTGCCCAGGGACAAGCTGCCACCTGTGCCAACTCGCGCTGCTTTGAGAGTGCCCATGGAGCTCTGCAAACTGAGACCAGGAACGTGCAGTGGTGGCTTTTGTTTCCACGGGCAGAAGCCTTTGTCAGTACCAGGCAGGCCCTTGTTCCTTAGGGGTAGGCTGCTCTCTGGATTTCCACAAATATCAAGATGCCGCCCAGGGACAAGCTGCCACCTGTGCCAACTCGGGTTGCTTAGAGAGGGCCCATGGAGCTCTGCAAACTGAGACCAGGAACGTGGGGTGGTGGCTTTTGTTTCCCCGGGCAGAAGCCTTTGCATTACCAGGTAGGCCCTCGGCCCTTAGGGGCAGGCTGGCAGCCAGATTTCTACTAATATCAAGATGCCGCCCAGGGTCAAGCTGCCACCTGTGCCAACTCGGGCTGCTTTGAGAGTGCCCATGGAACTCTTAAATCTGAAACCAGGAACATGGGGTTGTCGGTTTTGTTTCCCCGGGCAGAAGCATTTACAATACCAGATAGGCCCTCGGCCCTGCTTGGCCGGCAGCCGGCTGGATTTCCACGAATATCAAGATGCCGCCCAGGGACAAGCTGCTACATGTGCCAACTCGGGCTGCTTTGAGAGTGCCCACGGAGCTCTGCAAACTGAGACCAGGAACGTGAGTTTGTATGTTTTATTTTCCCAGACAGAAGCCTTTGTCAGTACCAGGTAGGCCCTTGGTCCTTAAGGGCAGGGTTTCTGCAGGATTTCCACGAATATCAAGATGCCGCCCAGGGACAAGCTGCCACCTGTGCCAACTCGGGTTCCTTAGGGAGTGCCCATGGAGCTCTGCAAACTGAGACCAGGAACGTGGGGTGGTGGGTTTTGTTTCCCCGGGCAGAAGCATTTGTCAATACCAGGTAGGCCCTTGGTCCTTAAGGGCAGGCAGCCTGCTGGATTTCCACGAATATCAAGATGCCGCCCAGGGACAAGCTGCCACCTGTGCCAACTCGGGTTCCTTAGGGAGTGCCCATGGAGCTCTGCAAACTGAGACCAGGAACATGGGGTGCTGAGTTTTATTTTCCCGGGCAGAAGCCTTTGTCAGTACCAGATAGGCCCTCAGCCCTTTGTTCTCGGCTGCCTGCTGCAGGATTTCCACGAATATCAAGATGCCACCCAGGGACAAGCTGCCACCTGTGCCATCTCGGGCTGCTTTGAGAGTGCCCACGGAGCTCTGCAAACTGAGACCAGGAATGTGGGGTGCTTCTTTTTGTTTCCCCGGGCAGAAGCCTTTGTCAGTACCAGGTAGGCCCTCGGCCCTTAGGGGCAGGCTGGCAGCCAGATTTCTACTAATATCAAGATGCCGCCCAGGGATAAGCTGCCACCTGTGCCAACTCGGGCTGCTTTGAGAGTGCCCACGGAGCTCTGCAAACTGAGACCAGGAACGTGAGTTTGTGGGTTTTGTTTCCCCGGGCAGAAGCCTTTGTCAGTACCAGGTAGGCCCTCGGCCCTGCTTGGCCGGCGGCCTGCTGGATTTCCATGAATATCAAGATGCCGCCCAGGGACAAGCTGCCACCTGTGCCAACTCGCGCGGCTGTGAGAGTGCCCATGGAGCTCTGCAAACTGAGACCAGGAACGAGGGGTGCTTAGTTTTGTTTTCCCTGGGCAGAACCCTTTGTCACTACCAGGTAAGCCCTTGGCCCTTCGGGGCTGGCTGCCCACTGGATTTCCAAAAATATCTAGGTGCTGCCCAGGGACAAGCTGCCACCTGTGCCAACTCGCGCTGCTTTGAGAGTGCCCATGGAGCTCTGCAAATTGAGACCAGGAACGTTCAGTTGTGGCTTTTGTTTCCACGGGCAGAAGCCTTTGTCAGTACCAGGCAGGCCCTTGTTCCTTAGGGGTAGGCTGCTCTCTGGATTTCCACGAATATCAAGATGCCGCCCAGGGACAAGCTGCCACCTGCGCCAACTCGGGCTGCTTAGAGTGTGCCCATGGAGCTCTGCAAACTGAAACCAGGAACGTGGGGTGGTGGGTTTTGTTTCCCCGGGCAGAAGCATTTGTCAGTACCAGGTAGGCCCTTGGCCCTTAGGGGCAGGCTGGCAGCCAGATTTCTACTAATATCAAGATGCCGCCCAGGGACAAGCTGCCACCTGTGCCAACTCGGGCTGCTTTCAGAGTGCCCACGGAGCTCTGCAAACTGAGACCAGGAACGTGAGTTTGTGGGTTTTGTTTCCCCGGGCAGAAGCCTTTGTCAGTACCAGGTAGGCCCTCGGCCCTGCTTGGCCGGCAGCCTGCTGGATTACCATGATATCAAGATGCCACCCAGGGACAAGTTGCCACCTGTGCAAACTCAGCATTCTTTGAGAGTGCCCATGGAGCTCTGCAAACTGAGACCAGGAACGTGGGGTCCTTAGTTTTGTTTTCCCTGGGCAGAACCCTTTGTCACTACCAGGTAAGCCCTTGGCCCTTCGGGGCCGGCTGCCCGCTGGATTTCCACGAATATCAAGATGCCGCCCAGGGACAAGCTGCCACCTGTGCCAACTCGCGCTGCTTTGAGAGTGCCCATGGAGCTCTGCAAACTGAGACCAGGAACGTGCAATGGTGGCTTTTGTTTCCCCAGGCAGAAGCCTTTGTCAGTACCAGGCAGGCCCTTGTTCCTTAGGGGTAGGCTGCTCTCTGGATTTCCACGAATATCATGATGCCGCCCAGGGACAAGCTGCCACCTGTGCCAACTCGGGCTGCTTAGAGAGTGCCCATGGAGCTCTGCAAACTGAGACCAGGAGAATGGGGTGCTGAGTTTTATTTTCCCGGGCAGAAGCCTTTGTCAGTACCAGATAGGCCCTCCGCCCTTTGTTCTCGGCTGCCTGCTGCAGGATTTCCACGAATATCAAGATGCCACCCAGGGACAAGCTGCCACCTGTGCCAACTCGGGCTGCTTTGAGAGTGCCCACGGAGCTCTGCAAACTGAGACCAGGAATGTGGGGTGCTTCTTTTTGTTTCCCCGGGCAGAAGCCTTTGTCAGTACCAGGTAGGCCCTCGGCCCTTAGGGGCAGGCCGGCAGCCTTATTTCTACGAATATCAAGATGCCGCCCAGGGTCAAGCTGCCACCTGTGCCAACTCGGGCTGCTTTGAGTGTGCCCATGGAACTCTTAATCTGAAACCAGGAACATGGGGTTTTGGGTTTTGTTTCCCCGGGCAGAAGCATTTGCAGTACCAGATAGGCCCCCAGGGACAAGCTCGGCCCTGCTTGGCCGGCAGCCTGCTGGATTTTAGGGGCCACGAATATCAAGATGCCGCCCAGGGACAAGCTGCCACCTGTGCCAACTCGGGCTGCTTTCAGAGTGCCCACGGAGCTCTGCAAACTGAGACCAGGAACGTGAGTTTGTGGGCCGGCAGCCTGCTGGATTACCATGATATCAAGATGCCACCCAGGGACAAGTTGCCACCTGTGCAAACTCAGCATTCTTTGAGAGTGCCCATGGAGCTCTGCAAACTGAGACCACGTGGGGGTCCTTAGTTTTGTTTTCCCTGGGCAGAACCCTTTGTCACTACCAGGTAAGCCCTTGGCCCTTCGGGGCCGGCTTGGATTTCCACGAATATCAAGATGGCCCAGGGACAAGCTGCCACCTGTGCCAACTCGCGCTGCTTTGAGAGTGCCCACTCTGCAAACTGAGACCAGGAACGTGCAATGGCCCCCAGGCAGAAGCCTTTGTCAGGGCCCCTTGTTCCTTGGGGTAGGCTGCTCTCTGGATTTCCACGCATGATGCTGCCACCTGTGCCAACTTGCTTAGAGAGTGCCCATGGAGCTCTGCAAACTGAGACCAGGAGAATGGGGTGCTGAGTTTTATTTTCCCGGGCAGAAGCCTTTGTCCCAGATAGGCCCTCCGCCCTTTGTTCTCGGCTGCCTGCTGCAGGATTTCCACGAATATCAAGATGCCACCCAGGGACAAGCTGCCACCTGTGCCAACTCGGGCTGCTTTGAGAGTGCCCACGGAGCTCTGCCTGAGACCAGGAATGTGGGGTGCTTCTTTTTGTTTCCCCGGGCAGAAGCCTTTGTCAGTACCAGGTAGGCCCTCGGCCCTTAAGGCCGGCAGCCTTATTTCTACGAATATCAAGATGCCGCCCAGGGTCAAGCTGCCACCTGTGCCAACTCGGGCTTTTGAGTGTGCCCATGTTTTGTTTCCCCGGGCAGAAGCCTTTGTCAGTACCAGGTAGGCCCTCGGCCCTGCTTGGCCGGCGGCCTGCTGGATTTCCACAAATATCAAGATGCCGCCCAGGGACAAGCTGCCACCTGTGCCAACTCGCGCGGCTGTGAAAGTGCCCATGGAGCTCTGCAAACTGAGACCAGGAACGAGGGGTGCTTAGTTTTGTTTTCCCTTGGCAGAACCCTTTGTCACTACCAGGTAAGCCCTTGGCCCTTCGGGGCCGGCTGCCCACTGGGTTTCCAAAAATATCTAGGTGCTGCCCAGGGACAAGCTGCCACCTGTGCCAACTCGCGCTGCTTTGAGAGTGCCCGTGGAGCTCTGCAAATTGAGACCAGGAACGTGCAGTTGTGGCTTTTGTTTCCACGGGCAGAAGCCTTTGTCAGTACCAGGCAGGCCCTTGTTCCTTAGGGGTAGGCTGCTCTCTGGATTTCCACGAATATCAAGATGCCGCCCAGGGACAAGCTGCCACCTGCGCCAACTCGGGCTGCTTAGAGTGTGCCCATGGAGCTCTGCAAACTGAAACCAGGAACGTGGGGTGGTGGGTTTTGTTTCCCCGGGCAGAAGCATTTGTCAGTACCAGGTAGGCCCTCGGCCCTTAGGGGCAGGCTGGCAGCCAGATTTCTACTAATATCAAGATGCCGCCCAGGGACAAGCTGCCACCTGTGCCAACTCGGGCTGCTTTCAGAGTGCCCACGGAGCTCTGCAAACTGAGACCAGGAACGTGAGTTTGTGGGTTTTGTTTCCCCGGGCAGAAGCCTTTGTCAGTACCAGGTAGGCCCTCGGCCCTGCTTGGCCGGCAGCCTGCTGGATTACCATGATATCAAGATGCCGCCCAGGGACAAGCTGCCACCTTTGCAAACTCAGCATTCTTTGAGAGTGCCCATGGAGCTCTGCAAACTGAGACCAGGAAAGAGGGGTGCTTAGTTTTGTTTTCCCTGGGCAGAACCCTTTGTCACTACCAGGTAAGCCCTTGGTCCTTCGGGGCCGGCTGCCCGCTGGATTTCCACGAATATCAAGGTGCTGCCCAGGGACAAGCTGCCACCTGTGCCAACTCGCGCTGCTTTGAGAGGGCCCATGGAGCTCTGCAAACTGAGACCAGGAACGTGCAGTGGTGGCTTTTGTTTCCACGGGCAGAAGCCTTTGTCAGTACCAGGCAGGCCCTTGTTCCTTAGGGGTAGGCTGCTCTCTGGATTTCCACAAATATCAAGATGCCGCCCAGGGACAAGCTGCCACCTGTGCCAACTCGGGCTGCTTTGAGAGTGCCCACGGAGCTCTGCACACTGAGACCAGGAATGTGTGCTGCTCAGTTTTGTTTCCCCGGGCAGAAGACTTTCTCAGTACCAGGCAGGCCCTTGTTCCTTAGGGGTAGGCTGCTCTCTGGTATTCCACGAATATCAAGACACCACCCAGGAATAAGCTGCCACCTGTGCCAACTCGGGCTGCTTAGAGAGTGCCTATGGAGCTCTGCAAACTGAGACCAGGAACGTGGGGTGGTGGGTTTTGTTTCCCCGGGCAGAAGCATTTGTCAGTACCAGGTAGGCCCTCGGCCCTTAGGGGCAGGCTGGCAGCCAGATTTCTACGAATATCAAGATGTTGCCCAGGGTCAAGCTGCCACCTGTGCCAACTCGCGCTGCTTTGAGTGTGCCGTTGGAACTCTTAAATCTGAAACCAGGAACATGGGTTGTTGGTTTTGTTTCCCCGGGCAGAAGCATTTGCAGTACCAGATAGGCCCTCGGCCCTGCTTGGCCGGCAGCCTGCTGGATTTCCACGAATATCAAGATGCCGCCCAGGGACAAGCTGCCACCTGTGCCAACTCGCGCGGCTGTGAGTGTGCCCATGGAGCTCTGTAAACTGAGACCAGGAACGAGGGGTGCTTAGTTTTGTTTTCCCTGGGCAGAACCCTTTGTCACTACCAGGTAAGCCCTTGGCCATTCGGGGCCGGCTGCCCACTGGATTTCCACGAATATCTAGGTGCTGCCCAGGGACAAGCTGCCACCTGTGCCAACTCGCGCTGCTTTGAGAGTGCCCATGGAGCTCTGCAAATTGAGACCACGAACGTGCAGTTGCGGCTTTTGTTTCCACGGGCAGAAGCCTTTCTCAGTACCAGGCAGGCCCTTGTTCCTTAGGGGTAGGCTGCTCTCTGGATTTCCACGAATATCAAGATGCCGCCCAGGGACAAGCTGCCACCTGTGCCAACTCGGGCTGCTTAGAGTGTGCCCATGGAGCTCTGCAAACTGAAACCAGGAACGTGGGGTGGTGGGTTTTGTTTCCCCGGGCAGAGGCATTTGTCAGTACCAGGTAGGCCCTCGGCCCTTAGGGGCAGGCTGGCAGCCAGATTTCTACTAATATCAAGATGCCGCCCAGGGTCAAGCTGCCACCTGTGCCAACTCGGGCTGCTTTGAGTGTGCCCATGGAACTCTTAAATCTGAAACCAGGAACGTGGGGTTGTGGGTTTTGTTTCCCCAGGCAGAAGCATTTGCCGTACCAGATAGGCCCTCCGCCCTTTGTTCTCGGCTGCCTGCTGCAGGATTTCCACGAATATCAAGATGCCGCCCAGGGACAAGCTGCCACCTGTGCCAACTCGGGCTGCTTTGAGAGTGCCCACGGAGATCTGCAAACTGAGACCAGGAATGTGGGGTGCTTCTTTTTGTTTCCCCGGGCAGAAGCCTTTGTCAGTACCAGGTAGGCCCTTCTCCCTTAGGGGCAGGCTGGCAGCCAGATTTCTACTAATATCAAGATGCCGCCCAGGGTCAAGCTGCCACCTGTGCCAACTTGGTCTGCTTTGAGTGTGCCCATGGAACTCTTAAATCTGAAACCAGGAACATGGGGTTGTGGGTTTGGTTTCCCCGGGCAGAAGCATTTGCAGTACCAGATAGGCCCTCGGCCCTGCTTGGCCGGCAGCCTGCTGGATTTCCACGAATATCAAGATGCCGCCCAGGGACAAGCTGCCACCTGTGCCAACTCGGGCTGCTTTGAGAGTGCCCACGGAGCTCTGCAAACTGAGACCAGGAACGTGAGTTTGTGGGTTTTGTTTCCCCGGGCAGAAGCCTTTGTCAGTACCAGGTAGGCCCTCGGCCCTGCTTGGCCGGCGGCCTGCTGGATTTCCATGAATATCAAGATGCCGCCCAGGGACAAGCTGCCACCTGTGCCAACTCGCGCGGCTGTGAGAGTGCCCATGGAGCTCTGCAAACTGAGACCAGGAACGAGGGGTGCTTAGTTTTGTTTTCCCTGGGCAGAACCCTTTGTCACTACCAGGTAAGCCCTTGGCCCTTCGGGGCCGGCTGCCCACTGGATTTCCACGAATATCTAGGTGCTGCCCAGGGACAAGCTGCCACCTGTGCCAACTCGGGCTGCTTTGAGAGTGCCCATGGAGCTCTGCAAATTGAGACCAGGAACGTGCAGTTGTGGCTTTTGTTTCCACGGACAGAAGCCTTTGTCAGTACCAGGCAGGCCCTTGTTCCTTAGGGATAGGCTGCTCTCTGGATTTCCACGAATATCAAGATGCCGCCCAGGGACAAGCTGCCACCTGTGCCAACTCGGGCTGCTTTGAGAGTGCCCACGGAGCTCTGCAAACTGAGACCAGGAACGTGAGTTTGTGGGTTTTGTTTCCCCGGGCAGAAGCCTTTGTCAGTACCAGGTAGGCCCTCGGCCCTTAGGGGCAGGCTGGCAGCCAGATTTCTACTAATATCAAGATGCCGCCCAGGGACAAGCTGCCACCTGTGCCAACTCGGGCTGCTTTGAGAGTGCCCACGGAGCTCTGCAAACTGAGACCAGGAACGTGAGTTTGTGGGTTTTGTTTCCCCGGGCAGAAGCCTTTGTCAGTACCAGGTAGGCCCTCGGCCCTGCTTGGCCGGCAGCCTGCTGGATTACCATGATATCAAGATGCCGCCCAGGGACAAGCTGCCACCTGTGCAAACTCAGCATTCTTTGAGAGTGCCCATGGAGCTCTGCAAACTGAGACCAGGAACGAGGGGTGCTTAGTTTTGTTTTCCCTGGGCAGAACCCTTTGTCACTACCAGGTAAGCCCTTGGCCCTTCGGGGCCGGCTGCCCGCTGGATTTCCACGAATATAGGGGTGCTGCCCAGGGACAAGCTGCCACCTGTGCCAACTCGCGCTGCTTTGAGAGTGCCCATGGAGCTCTGCAAACTGAGACCAGGAACGTGCAGTGGTGGCTTTTGTTTCCACGGGCAGAAGCCTTTGTCAGTACCAGGCAGGCCCTTGTTCCTTAGGGGTAGGCTGCTCTCTGGATTTCCACAAATATCAAGATGCCGCCCAGGGACAAGCTGCCACCTGTGCCAACTCGGGTTGCTTAGAGAGGGCCCATGGAGCTCTGCAAACTGAGACCAGGAACGTGGGGTGGTGGCTTTTGTTTCCCCGGGCAGAAGCCTTTGCATTACCAGGTAGGCCCTCGGCCCTTAGGGGCAGGCTGGCAGCAAGATTTCTACTAATATCAAGATGCCGCCCAGGGACAAGCTGCCACCTGTGCCAACTCGGGCTGCTTTGAGAGTGCCCATGGAACTCTTAAATCTGAAACCAGGAACATGGGGTTGTCGGTTTTGTTTCCCCGGGCAGAAGCATTTACAATACCAGATAGGCCCTCGGCCCTGCTAGGCCGGCAGCCGGCTGGATTTCCACGAATATCAAGATGCCGCCCAGGGACAAGCTGCCACCTGTGCCAACTCGGGTTCCTTAGAGAGTGCCCATGGAGCTCTGCAAACTGAGACCAGGAACGTGGGGTGGTGGGTTTTGTTTCCCCGGGCAGAAGCCTTTGTCAATACCAGGTAGGCGCTTGGTCCTTTAGGGCAGGCAGCCTGCTGGATTTCCACGAATATCAAGATGCCGCCCAGGGACAAGCTGCCACCTGTGCCATCTCGGGCTGCTTTGAGAGTGCCCACGGAGCTCTGCAAACTGAGACCAGGAATGTGGGGTGCTTCTTTTTGGGGTGCTTCTTTTTGTTTCCCCGGGCAGAAGCATTTGTCAGTACCAGGTAGGCCCTCGGCCCTTAGGGGCAGGCTGGCAGCCAGATTTCTACTAATATCAAGATGCCGCCCAGGGTCAAGCTGCCACCTGTGCCAACTCGGGCTGCTTAGAGAGTGCCCATGGAGCTCTGCAAACTGAGACCAGGAACGTGGGGTGGTGGGTTTTGTTTCCCCGGGCAGAAGCCTTTGCATTACCAGGTAGGCCCTCGGCCCTTAGGGGCAGGCTGGCAGTCATATTTCTACGAATATCAAGATGCCGCCCAGGGTCAAGCTGCCACCTGTGCCAACTCGGGCTGCTTTGAGTGTGCCCATGGAACTCTTAAATCTGAAACCAGGAACATGGGGTTGTGGGTTTTGTTTCCCCGGGCAGAAGCATTTGCAGTACCAGATAGGCCCCCGGCCCTGCTTGGCCGGCAGCCGGCTGGATTTCCACGAATATCAAGATGCCGCCCAGGGACAAGCTGCCACCTGTGCCAACTCGCGCTGCTTTGAGAGTGCCCACGGAGCTCTGCAAATTGAGACCAGGAACGTGCAGTTGTTTGTTTTTTTTCCACGGGCAGAAGCCTTTGTCAGTACCAGGCAGGCCCTTGTTCCTTAGGGGTAGGCTGCTCTCTGGATTTCCACGAATATCAAGATGCCGCCCAGGGACAAGCTGCCACCTGTGCCAACTCGGGCTGCTTAGAGTGTGCCCATGGAGCTCTGCAAACTGAAACCAGGAACGTGGGGTGGTGGGTTTTGTTTCCCCAGGCAGAAGCCGTTGTCAGTACCAGGTAGGCCCTCGGCCCTTAGGGGCAGGCTGGCAGCCAGATTTCTAATAATATCAAGATGCCGCCCAGGGACAAGCTGCCACCTGTGCCAACTCGCGCTGCTTTGAGAGTGCCGTTGGAACTCTACAAATCTGAAACCAGGAACATGGGTTGCTGAGTTTTGTTTCCCCGGGCAGAAGCCTTTGTCAGTACCAGTTAGGCCCTCGGCCCTGCTTGGCCGGCAGCCTGCTGGATTTCCACGAATATCAAGATGCCGCCCAGGGACAAGCTGCCACCTGTGCCAACTCGCGCGGCTTTGAGAGTGCCCATGGAGCTCTGTAAACTGAGACCAGGAACGAGGGGTGCTTAGTTTTGTTTTCCCTGGGCAGAACCCTTTGTCACTACCAGGTAAGCCCTTGGCCATTCGGGGCCGGCTGCCCACTGGATTTCCACGAATATCTAGGTGCTGCCCAGGGACAAGCTGCCACCTGTGCCAACTCGCGCTGCTTTGAGAGTGCCCATGGAGCTCTGCAAATTGAGACCACGAACGTGCAGTTGCGGCTTTTGTTTCCACGGGCAGAAGCCTTTCTCAGTACCAGGCAGGCCCTTGTTCCTTAGGGGTAGGCTGCTCTCTGGATTTCCACGAATATCAAGATGCCGCCCAGGGACAAGCTGCCACCTGTGCCAACTCGGGCTGCTTAGAGAGTGCCCATGGAGCTCTGCAAACTGAAACCAGGAACGTGGGGTGGTGGGTTTTGTTTCCCCGGGCAGAAGCATTTGTCAGTACCAGGTAGGCCCTCGGCCCTTAGGGGTAGGCTGGCAGCCAGATTTCTACTAATATCAAGATGCCGCCCAGGGACAAGCTGCCACCTGTGCCAACTCGGGCTGCTTTGAGTGTGCCCATGGAACTCTTAAATCTGAAACCAGGAACGTGGGGTTGTGGGTTTTGTTTCCCCGGGCAGAAGCATTTGCCGTACCAGATAGGCCCTCCGCCCTTTGTTCTCGGCTGCCTGCTGCAGGATTTCCACGAATATCAAGATGCCGCCCAGGGACAAGCTGCCACCTGTGCCAACTCGGGCTGCTTTGAGAGTGCCCACGGAGCTCTGCAAACTGAAACCAGGAATGTGGGGTTGTGGGTTTGGTTTCCCCGGGCAGAAGCATTTGCAGTACCAGATAGGCCCTCGGCCCTGCTTGGCCGGCAGCCTGCTGGATTTCCACGAATATCAAGATGCCGCCCAGGGACAAGCTGCCACCTGTGCCAACTCGGGCTGCTTTGAGAGTGCCCACGGAGCTCTGCAAACTGAGACCAGGAACGTGAGTTTGTGGGTTTTGTTTCCCCGGGCAGAAGCCTTTGTCAGTACCAGGTAGGCCCTCGGCCCTGCTTGGCCGGCGGCCTGCTGGATTTCCACGAATATCAAGATGCCGCCCAGGGACAAGCTGCCACCTGTGCCAACTCGGGCTGCTTTGAGAGTGCCCACGGAGCTCTGCAAACTGAGACCAGGAACGTGGGTTGGTGGGTTTTGTTTCCCCGGGCAGAAGCCTTTGTCAGTACCAGGTAGGCCCTCGGCCCTGCTAGGGGCAGCCTGGCAGCCAGATTTCTACATGATATCAAGATGCCGCCCAGGGACAAGCTGCCACCTGTGCAAACTCGGGCTGCTTTGAGAGTGCCCACGGAGCTCTGCAAACTGAGACCAGGAACGTGAGTTTGCTTAGTTTTGTTTTCCCTGGGCAGAAGCCTTTGTCAGTACCAGGTAGGCCCTCGGCCCTGCTTGGCCGGCAGCCTGCTGGATTACCATGATATCAAGATGCCGCCCAGGGACAAGCTGCCACCTGTGCCAACTCGCGCTGCTTTGAGAGTGCCCATGGAGCTCTGCAAACTGAGACCAGGAACGTGCAGTGGTGGCTTTTGTTTCCCCGGGCAGAAGCCTTTGTCAGTAGCAGGCAGGCCCTTGTTCCTTAGGGGTAGGCTGCTCTCTGGATTTCCACAAATATCAAGATGCCGCCCAGGGACAAGCTGCCACCTGTGCCAACTCGGGTTGCTTAGAGAGGGCCCATGGAGCTCTGCAAACTGAGACCAGGAACGTGGGGTGGTGGCTTTTGTTTCCCCGGGCAGAAGCCTTTGCATTACCAGGTAGGCCCTCGGCCCTTAGGGGCAGGCTGGCAGCCAGATTTCTACTAATATCAAGATGCCGCCCAGGGACAAGCTGCCACCTGTGCCAACTCGTGCTGCTTTGAGAGTGCCCATGGAACTCTTAAATCTGAAACCAGGAACATGGGGTTGTCGGTTTTGTTTCCCCGGGCAGAAGCATTTACAATACCAGATAGGCCCTCGGCCCTGCTTGGCCGGCAGCCGGCTGGATTTCCACGAATATCAAGATGCCGCCCAGGGACAAGCTGCCACCTGTGCCAACTCGGGTTCCTTAGAGAGTGCCCATGGAGCTCTGCAAACTGAGACCAGGAACGTGGGGTGGTGGGTTTTGTTTCCCCGGGCAGAAGCCTTTGTCAATACCAGGTAGGCGCTTGGTCCTTAAGGGCAGGCAGCCTGCTGGATTTCCACGAATATCAAGATGCCGCCCAGGGACAAGCTGCCACCTGTGCCAACTCGGGCTGCTTTGAGAGTGCCCATGGAGCTCTGCAAACTGAGACCAGGAACATGGGGTGCTGAGTTTTATTTTCCCGGGCAGAAGCCTTTGTCAGTACCAGATAGGCCCTCCGCCCTTTGTTCTCGGCTGCCTGCTGCAGGATTTCCACGAATATCAAGATGCCACCCAGGGACAAGCTGCCACCTGTGCCAACTCGGGCTGCTTTGAGAGTGCCCACGGAGCTCTGCAAACTGAGACCAGGAATGTGGGGTGCTTCTTTTTGTTTCCCCGGGCAGAAGCATTTGTCAGTACCAGGTAGGCCCTCGGCCCTTAGGGGCAGGCTGGCAGCCAGATTTCTACTAATATCAAGATGCCGCCCAGGGACAAGCTGCCACCTGTGCCAACTCGGGCTGCTTTCAGAGTGCCCACGGAGCTCTGCAAACTGAGACCAGGAACGTGAGTTTGTGGGTTTTGTTTCCCCGGGCAGAAGCCTTTGTCAGTACCAGGTAGGCCCTTGGCCCTGCTTGGCCGGCGGCCTGCTGGATTTCCACGAATATCAAGATGCCGCCCAGGGACAAGCTGCCACCTGTGCCAACTCGCGCGGCTGTGAGAGTGCCCATGGAGCTCTGCAAACTGAGACCAGGAACGTGGGGTGCTTAGTTTTGTTTTCCCTGGGCAGAACCCTTTGTCACTACCAGGAAAGCCCTTGGCCCTTCGGGGCCGGCTGCCCGCTGGATTTCCACGAATATCAAGATGCTGCCCAGGGACAAGCTGCCACCTGTGCCAACTCGGGCTGCTTAGAGAGTGCCCATGGAGCTCTGCAAACTGAGACCAGGAACGTGCAATGGTGGCTTTTGTTTCCACGGGCAGAAGCCTTTGTCAGTACCAGGCAGGCCCTTGTTCCTTAGGGGTAGGCTGCTCTCTGGATTTCCACGAATATCAAGATGCCGCCCAGGGACAAGCTGCCACCTGTGCAAACTCGGGCTGCTTAGAGAGTGCCCATGGAGCTCTGCAAACTGAGACCAGGAACGTGGGGTGGTGGGTTTTGTTTCCCCGGGCAGAAGCCTTTGCATTACCAGGTAGGCCCTCGGCCCTTAGGGGCAGGCTGGCAGTCATATTTCTACGAATATCAAGATGCCGCCCAGGGTCAAGCTGCCACCTGTGCCAACTCGGGCTGCTTTGAGTGTGCCCATGGAACTCTTAAATCTGAAACCAGGAACATGGGGTTGTGGGTTTTGTTTCCCCGGGCAGAAGCATTTGCAGTACCAGATAGGCCCCCGGCCCTGCTTGGCCGGCAGCCGGCTGGATTTCCACGAATATCAAGATGCCGCCCAGGGACAAGCTGCCACCTGTGCCAACTCGCGCGGCTTTGAGAGTGCCCACGGAGCTCTGCAAACTGAGACCAGGAACGTGAGTTTGTTTGTTTTATTTTCCCAGGCAGAAGCTTTTGTCAGTACCAGGTAGGCCCTTGGTCCTTAAGGGCAGGGTTTCTGCAGGATTTCCACGAATATCAAGATGCCGCCCAGGGACAAGCTGCCACCTGTGCCAACTCGGGCTGCTTAGAGAGTGCCCATGGAGCTCTGCAAACTGAGACCGGGAACGTGGGGTGGTGGGTTTTGTTTCCCCAGGCAGAAGCCGTTGTCAGTACCAGGTAAGCCCTTGGTCCTTATGGGCAGGCTTGCTGCAGGATTTCCAAGAATATCAAGATGCCGCCCAGGGACAAGCTGCCACCTGTGCCAACTCGGGCTGCTTTGAGAGTGCCCATGGAGCTCTACAAACAGAAACCAGGAACATGGGGAGCTGAGTTTTATTTTCCCGGGCAGAAGCCTTTGTCAGTACCAGATAGGCCCTCGGCCCTTCGTTCTCGGCTGCCTGCTGGATTTCCACGACTATCAAGATGCCGCCCAGGGACAAGCTGCCACCTGTTGCAACTCAGGCTGCTTTGAGAGTGCCCAGGGAGCTCTGCAACCTGAAACCAGGAACGTGGGGTGCTGAGTTTTGTTTTCCCGGGCAGAAGCCTTTGTCAGTACCAGGTAGGCCCTCCACCTTAAGGGGCAGGCTGGCAGCAGGATTTCCACGAATATCAAGATGCCGCCCAGGGACAAGCTGCCACCTGTGCCAACTCGCGCGGCTGTGAGAGTGCCCATGGAGCTCTACAAACAGAAACCAGGAACATGGGTTGCTGAGTTTTAATTTCCCGGGCAGAAGCCTTTGTCAGTACCAGATAGGCCCTCGGCCCTTCGATCTCGGCTGCCTGCTGCAGGGTTTCCACGAATATCAAGATGCCGCCCAGCGACAAGCTGCCACCTGTGCCAACTCGGGCTGCTTTGAGAGTGCCCACGGAGCTCTGCAAATTGAGACCAGGAACGTGGGGTGCTGATTGTTGTTTCCCCGGGCAGAAGCCTTTGTCAGTACCAGGCAGGCCCTTGTTCCTTAGGGGTAGGCTGCTGACTGGATTTCCACGAATATCAAGATGCCGCCCAGGGACAAGCTGCCACCTGTGCCAACTCGGGCTGCTTTGAGAGTGCCCATGGAGCTCTACAAACAGAAACCAGGAGAATGGGGTGCTGAGTTTTATTTTCCCGGGCAGAAGCCTTTGTCAGTACTAGATAGGCCCTCCGCCCTTTGTTCTCGGCTGCCTGCTGCAGGATTTCCACGACTATCAAGATGCCGCCCAGGGACAAGCTGCCACCTGTGCCAACTCGGGCTGCTTTGAGAGTGCCCACGGAGCTCTGCAAACTGAGACCAGGAATGTGGGGTGCTTCTTTTTGTTTCCCCGGGCAGAAGCCTTTGTCAGTACCAGGTAGGCCCTCGGCCCTTAGGGGCAGGCCGGCAGCCTTATTTCTACGAATATCAAGATGCCGCCCAGGGTCAAGCTGCCACCTGTGCCAACTCGGGCTGCTTTGAGTGTGCCCATGGAACTCTTAAATCTGAAACCAGGAACATGGGGTTGTTGGTTTTGTTTCCCCGGGCAGAAGCATTTGCAGTACCAGATAGGCCCTCGGCCCTGCTTGGCCGGCAGCCTGCTGGATTTCCACGAATATCAAGATGCCGCCCAGGGACAAGCTGCTACCTGTGCCAACGCGGGCTGCTTTGAGAGTGCCCACGGAGCTCTGCAAACTGAGACCAGGAACGTGAGTTTGTGGGTTTTGTTTCCCCGGGCAGAAGCCTTTGTCAGTACCAGGTAGGCCCTCGGCCCTGCTTGGCCGGCAGCCTGCTGGATTTCCATGAATATCAAGATGCCGCCCAGGGACAAGCTGCCACCTGTGCCAACTCGCGCGGCTGTGAAAGTGCCCATGGAGCTCCGCAAACTGAGACCAGGAACGAGGGGTGCTTAGTTCTGTTTTCCCTGGGCAGAAGCCTTTGTCACTACCAGGTAAGCCCTTGGCCCTTCGGGGCCGGCTGCCCACTGGCTTTCCAAAAATATCTAGGTGCTGCCCAGGGACAAGCTGCCACCTGTGCCAACTCGCGCTGCTTTGAGAGTGCCCACGGAGCTCTGCAAATTGAGACCAGGAACGTGCAGTTGTGGCTTTTGTTTCCACGGGCAGAAGCCTTTCTCAGTACCAGGCAGGCCCTTGTTCCTTAGGGGTAGGCTGCTCTCTGGATTTCCACGAATATCAAGATGCCGCCCAGGGACAAGCTGCCACCTGCGCCAACTCGGGCTGCTTAGAGTGTGCCCATGGAGCTCTGCAAACTGAAACCAGGAACGTGGGGTGGTGGGTTTTGTTTCCCCGGGCAGAAGCATTTGTCAGTACCAGGTAGGCCCTCGGCCCTTAGGGGCAGGCTGGCAGCCAGATTTCTACTAATATCAAGATGCCGCCCAGGGACAAGCTGCCACCTGTGCCAACTCGGGCTGCTTTGAGAGTGCCCACGGAGCTCTGCAAACTGAGACCAGGAACGTGAGTTTGTGGGTTTTGTTTCCCCGGGCAGAAGCCTTTGTCAGTACCAGGTAGGCCCTCGGCCCTGCTTGGCCGGCAGCCTGCTGGATTACCATGATATCAAGATGCCACCCAGGGACAAGCTGCCACCTGTGCCAACTCAGGCTCCTTTGAGAGTGCCCATGGAGCTCTACAAACAGAGACCAGCAACGTGGGGTGCTTAGTTTTATTTTCCCGGGCAGAAGCCTTTGTCAGTACCAGATAGGCCCTCGGCCCTTCGTTCTCGGCTGCCTGCTGGATTTCCACGACTATCAAGATGCCGCCCAGGGACAAGCTGCCACCTGTTGCAACTCAGGCTGCTTTGAGAGTGCCCATGGAGCTCTGCAACCTGAAACCAGGAACGTGGGGTGCTGAGTTTTGTTTCCCCAGGCAGAAGCCTTTGTCAGTACCAGGTAGGCCCTCCACCTTAAGGGGCAGGCTGGCAGCAGGATTTCCACGAATATCAAGATGCCGCCCAGGGACAAGCTGCCACCTGTGCCAACTCGCGCGGCTGTGAGAGTGCCCATGGAGCTCTACAAACAGAAACCAGGAACATGGGTTGCTGAGTTTTAATTTCCCGGGCAGAAGCCTTTGTCAGTACCAGATAGGCCCTCGGCCCTTCGATCTCGGCTGCCTGCTGCAGGGTTTCCACGAATATCAAGATGCCGCCCAGGGACAAGCTGCCACCTGTGCCAACTCGGGCTGCTTTGAGAGTGCCCACGGAGCTCTGCAAATTGAGACCAGGAACGTGGGGTGCTGATTGTTGTTTCCCCGGGCAGAAGCCTTTGTCAGTACCAGGCAGGCCCTTGTTCCTTAGGGGTAGGCTGCTCTCTGGATGTCCATGAATATCAAGATGCCGCCCAGGGACAAGCTTCCACCTGTGCCAACTCGGGCTGCTTAGAGAGTGCCCATGGAGCTCTGCAAATTGAGACCAGGAACGTGCAGTTGTGGCTTTTGTTTCCACGGGCAGAAGCCTTTCTCAGTACCAGGCAGGCCCTTGTTCCTTAGGGGTAGGCTGCTCTCTGGATTTCCACGAATATCAAGATGCCACCCAGGGGCAAGCTGCCACCTGTGCCAACTCGGGCTGCTTAGAGTGTGCCCATGGAGCTCTGCAAACTGAGACCAGGAACGAGGGGTGCTTAGTTTTGTTTTCCCTGGGCAGAACCCTTTGTCACTACCAGGTAAGCCCTTGGCCCTTCGGGGCCGGCTGCCCACTGGATTTCCAAAAATATCTAGGTGCTGCCCAGGGACAAGCTGCCACCTGTGCCAACTCGCGCTGCTTTGAGAGTGCCCGTGGAGCTCTGCAAATTGAGACCAGGAACGTGCAGTTGTGGCTTTTGTTTCCACGGGCAGAAGCCGTTGTCAGTACCAGGCAGGCCCTTGTTCCTTAGGGGTAGGCTGCTCTCGGGATATCCACGAATATCAAGCTGCCGCCCAGGGACAAGCTGCCACCTGCGCCAACTCGGGCTGCTTAGAGTGTGCCCATGGAGCTCTGCAAACTGAAACCAGGATAGTGGGGTGGTGGGTTTTGTTTCCCCGGGCAGAAGCATTTGTCAGTACCAGGTAGGCCCTCGGCCCTTAGGGGCAGGCTGGCAGCCAGATTTCCACGAATATCAAGATGCCGCCCAGGGACAAGCTGCCACCTGTGCCAACTCGGGCTGCTTTCAGAGTGCCCACGGAGCTCTGCAAACTGAGACCAGGAACGTGAGTTTGTGGGTTTTGTTTCCCCGGGCAGAAGCCTTTGTCAGTACCAGATAGGCCCTCGGCCCTGCTTGGCCGGCAGCCTGCTGGATTTCCACGAATATCAAGATGCCGCCCAGGGACAAGCTGCCACCTGTGCCAACTCGGGCTGCTTTGAGAGTGCCCACGGAGCTCTGGAAACTGAGACCAGGAACGTGAGTTTGTGGGTTTTGTTTCCCCGGGCAGAAGCCTTTGTCAGTACCAGGTAGGCCCTCGGCCCTGCTTGGCCGGCAGCCTGCTGGATTACCATGATATCAAGATGCCACCCAGGGACAAGTTGCCACCTGTGCAAACTCAGCATTCTTTGAGAGTGCCCATGGAGCTCTGCAAACTGAGACCAGGAACGTGGGGTGCTTAGTTTTGTTTTCCCTGGGCAGAACCCTTTGTCACTACCAGGTAAGCCCTTGGCCCTTCGGGGCCGGCTGCCCGCTGGATTTCCACGAATATCAAGGTGCTGCCCAGGGACAAGCTGCCACCTGTGCCAACTCGCGCTGCTTTGAGAGTGCCCATGGAGCTCTGCAAACTGAGACCAGGAACGTGCAGTGGTGGCTTTTGTTTCCACGGGCAGAAGCCTTTGTCAGTAGCAGGCAGGCCCTTGTTCCTTAGGGGTAGGCTGCTCTCTGGATTTCCACGAATATCAAGATGCCGCCCAGGGACAAGCTGCCACCTGTGCCAACTCGTGCTGCTTAGAGAGTGCCCATGGAGCTCTGCAAACTGAGACCAGGAACGTGGGGTGGTGGCTTTTGTTTCCCCGGGCAGAAGCATTTGTCAGTACCAGGTAGGCCCTCGGCCCTTAGGGGCAGGCTGGCAGTCATATTTCTACGAATATCAAGATGCCGCCCAGGGTCAAGCTGCCACCTGTGCCAACTCGGGCTGCTTTGAGTGTGCCCATGGAACTCTTAAATCTGAAACCAGTAACATGGGTTTGTGGGTTTTGTTTCCCCGGGCAGAAGCATTTGCAGTACCAGATAGGCCCCCGGCCCTGCTTGGCCGGCAGCCGGCTGGATTTCCACGAATATCAAGATGCCGCCCAGGGACAAACTGCCACCTGTGCCAACTCGGGCTGCTTTGAGAGTGCCCACGGAGCTCTGCAAACTGAGACCAGGAACGTGAGTTTGTATGTTTTATTTTCCCAGGCAGAAGCTTTTGTCAGTACCAGGTAGGCCCTTGGTCCTTAAGGGCAGGGTTTCTGCAGGATTTCCACGAATATCAAGATGCCGCCCAGGGACAAGCTGCCACCTGTGCCAACTCGTGCTGCTTAGAGAGTGCCCATGGAGCTCTGCAAACTGAGACCAGGAACGTGGGGTGGTGGGTGTTGTTTCCCCAGGCAGAAGCCGTTGTCAGTACCAGGTAAGCCCTTGGTCCTTATGGGCAGGCTTGCTGCAGGATTTCCACGAATATCAAGATGCCGCCCAGGGACAAGCTGCCACCTGTGCCAACTCGGGCTGCTTTGAGAGTGCCCATGGAGCTCTACAAACAGAAACCAGGAACATGGGGAGCTGAGTTTTATTTTCCCGGGCAGAAGCCTTTGTCAGTACCAGATAGGCCCTCGGCCCTTCGTTCTCGGCTGCCTGCTGGATTTCCACGACTATCAAGATGCCGCCCAGGGACAAGCTGCCACCTGTTGCAACTCAGGCTGCTTTGAGAGTGCCCATGGAGCTCTGCAACCTGAAACCAGGAACGTGGGGTGCTGAGTTTTGTTTCCCCAGGCAGAAGCCTTTGTCAGTACCAGGTAGGCCCTCCACCTTAAGGGGCAGGCTGGCAGCAGGATTTCCACGAATATCAAGATGCCGCCCAGGGACAAGCTGCCACCTGTGCCAACTCAGGCTCCTTTGAGAGTGCCCATGGAGCTCTGCAAACTGAGACCAGGAACGTGAGTTTGTATGTTTTATTTCCCCGGGCAGAAGCCTTTGTCAGTACCAGGAAGGCCCTCGGCCCTTTGGGGTAGGCTGCCCGCAGGATTTCCACGAATATCAAGATGCCGCCCAGGGACAAGCTGCAACCTGTGCCAACTCGGGCTGCTTTGAGAGTGCCCACGGAGCTCTGCAAACTGAGACCAGGAACGTGGGGTGGTGGATTTTGTTTCCCCGGGCAGAAGCCTTTGTCACTACCAGGTTAGCCCTTGGTCCTTAAGGGCAGGCAGCCTGCTGGATTTCCACGAATATCAAGATGCCGCCCAGGGACAAGCTGCCACCTGTGCCAACTCGGGCTGCTTTGAGAGTGCCCATGGAGCTCTACAAACAGAAACCAGGAACATGGGGAGCTGAGTTTTATTTTCCCGGGCAGAAGCATTTGTCAGTACCAGGTAGGCCCTCGGCCCTTATGGGCAGGCTGGCAGCAGGATTTCCACGAATATCAAGATGCCGCCCAGGGACAAGCTGCCACCTGTTGCAACTCAGGCTGCTTTGAGAGTGCCCATGGAGCTCTGCAACCTGAAACCAGGAACGTGGGGTGCTGAGTTTTGTTTCCCCAGGCAGAAGCCTTTGTCAGTACCAGGTAGGCCCTCCACCTTAAGTGGCAGGCTGGCAGCAGGATTTCCACGAATATCAAGATGCCGCCCAGGGACAAGCTGCCACCTGTGCCAACTCGCGCGGCTGTGAGAGTGCCCATGGAGCTCTACAAACAGAAACCAGGAACATGGGTTGCTGAGTTTTAATTTCCCGGGCAGAAGCCTTTGTCAGTACCAGATAGGCCCTCGGCCCTTCGATCTCGGCTGCCTGCTGCAGGGTTTCCACGAATATCAAGATGCCGCCCAGGGACAAGCTGCCACCTGTGCCAACTCGGGCTGCTTAGAGAGTGCCCACGGAGCTCTGCAAATTGAGACCAGGAACGTGGGGTGCTGATTGTTGTTTCCCCGGGCAGAAGCCTTTGTCAGTACCAGGCAGGCCCTTGTTCCTTAGGGGTAGGCTGCTCTCTGGATGTCCATGAATATCAAGATGCCGCCCAGGGACAAGCTTCCACCTGTGCCAACTCGGGCTGCTTAGAGAGTGCCCATGGAGCTCTGCAAATTGAGACCAGGAACGTGCAGTTGTGGCTTTTGTTTCCACAGGCAGAAGCCTTTCTCAGTACCAGGCAGGCCCTTGTTCCTTAGGTGTAGGCTGCTCTCTGGATTTCCACGAATATCAAGATGCCACCCAGGGGCAAGCTGCCACCTGTGCCAACTCGGGCTGCTTAGAGTGTGCCCATGGAGCTCTGCAAACTGAGACCAGGAACGAGGGGTGCTTAGTTTTGTTTTCCCTGGGCAGAACCCTTTGTCTCTACCAGGTAAGCCCTTGGCCCTTCGGGGCCGGCTGCCCACTGGATTTCCAAAAATATCTAGGTGCTGCCCAGGGACAAGCTGCCACCTGTGCCAACTCGCGCTGCTTTGAGAGTGCCCGTGGAGCTCTGCAAATTGAGACCAGGAACGTGCAGTTGTGGCTTTTGTTTCCACGGGCAGAAGCCTTTCTCAGTACCAGGCAGGCCCTTGTTCCTTAGGGGTAGGCTGCTCTCGGGATATCCACGAATATCAAGATGCCGCCCAGGGACAAGCTGCCACCTGCGCCAACTCGGGCTGCTTAGAGTGTGCCCACGGAGCTCTGCAAACTGAGACCAGGAACGTGGGGTGGTGGGTTTTGTTTCCCCGGGCAGAAGCATTTGTCAGTACCAGGTAGGCCCTCGACCCTTAGGGGCAGGCTGGCAGCCAGATTTCTACGAATATCAAGATGCCGCCCAGGGACAAGCTGCCACCTGTGCCAACTCGGGCTGCTTTCAGAGTGCCCACGGAGCTCTGCAAACTGAGACCAGGAACGTGAGTTTGTGGGTTTTGTTTCCCCGGGCAGAAGCCTTTGTCAGTACCAGATAGGCCCTCGGCCCTGCTTGGCCGGCAGCCTGCTGGATTTCCACGAATATCAAGATGCCGCCCAGGGACAAGCTGCCACCTGTGCCAACTCGGGCTGCTTTGAGAGTGCCCACGGAGCTCTGGAAACTGAGACCAGGAACGTGAGTTTGTGGGTTTTGTTTCCCCGGGCAGAAGCCTTTGTCAGTACCAGGTAGGCCCTCGGCCCTGCTTGGCCGGCAGCCTGCTGGATTACCATGATATCAAGATGCCACCCAGGGACAAGTTGCCACCTGTGCAAACTCAGCATTCTTTGAGAGTGCCCATGGAGCTCTGCAAACTGAGACCAGGAACGTGGGGTGCTTAGTTTTGTTTTCCCTGGGCAGAACCCTTTGTCACTACCAGGTAAGCCCTTGGCCCTTCGGGGCCGGCTGCCCGCTGGATTTCCACGAATATCAAGGTGCTGCCCAGGGACAAGCTGCCACCTGTGCCAACTCGCGCTGCTTTGAGAGTGCCCATGGAGCTCTGCAAACTGAGACCAGGAACGTGCAGTGGTGGCTTTTGTTTCCACGGGCAGAAGCCTTTGTCAGTAGCAGGCAGGCCCTTGTTCCTTAGGGGTAGGCTGCTCTCTGGATTTCCACGAATATCAAGATGCCGCCCAGGGACAAGCTGCCACCTGTGCCAACTCGGGCTGCTTAGAGAGTGCCCATGGAGCTCTGCAAACTGAGACCAGGAACGTGGGGTGGTGGCTTTTGTTTCCCCGGGCAGATGACTTTGCATTACCAGGTAGGCCCTCGGCCCTTAGGGGCAGGCTGGCAGTCATATTTCTACGAATATCAAGATGCCGCCCAGGGTCAAGCTGCCACCTGTGCCAACTCGGGCTGCTTTGAGTGTGCCCATGGAACTCTTAAATCTGAAACCAGTAACATGGGGTTGTGGGTTTTGTTTCCCCGGGCAGAAGCATTTGCAGTACCAGATAGGCCCCCGGCCCTGCTTGGCCGGCAGCCGGCTGGATTTCCACGAATATCAAGATGCCGCCCAGGGACAAACTGCCACCTGTGCCAACTCGGGCTGCTTTGAGAGTGCCCACGGAGCTCTGCAAACTGAGACCAGGAACGTGAGTTTGTATGTTTTATTTTCCCAGGCAGAAGCTTTTGTCAGTACCAGGTAGGCCCTTGGTCCTTAAGGGCAGGGTTTCTGCAGGATTTCCACGAATATCAAGATGCCGCCCAGGGACAAGCTGCCACCTGTGCCAACTCGTGCTGCTTAGAGAGTGCCCATGGAGCTCTGCAAACTGAGACCAGGAACGTGGGATTGTGGGTGTTGTTTCCCCAGGCAGAAGCCGTTGTCAGTACCAGGTAAGCCCTTGGTCCTTATGGGCAGGCTTGCTGCAGGATTTCCACGAATATCAAGATGCCGCCCAGGGACAAGCTGCCACCTGTGCCAACTCGGGCTGCTTTGAGAGTGCCCATGGAGCTCTACAAACAGAAACCAGGAACATGGGGAGCTGAGTTTTATTTTCCCGGGCAGAAGCCTTTGTCAGTACCAGATAGGCCCTCGGCCCTTCGTTCTCGGCTGCCTGCTGGATTTCCACGACTATCAAGATGCCGCCCAGGGACAAGCTGCCACCTGTTGCAACTCAGGCTGCTTTGAGAGTGCCCATGGAGCTCTGCAACCTGAAACCAGGAACGTGGGGTGCTGAGTTTTGTTTCCCCAGGCAGAAGCCTTTGTCAGTACCAGGTAGGCCCTCCACCTTAAGGGGCAGGCTGGCAGCAGGATTTCCACGAATATCAAGATGCCGCCCAGGGACAAGCTGCCACCTGTGCCAACTCGTGCTGCTTAGAGAGTGCCCATGGAGCTCTGCAAACTGAGACCAGGAACGTGAGTTTGTATGTTTTATTTCCCCGGGCAGAAGCCTTTGTCAGTACCAGGAAGGCCCTCGGCCCTTTGGGGTAGGCTGCCCGCAGGATTTCCACGAATATCAAGATGCCGCCCAGGGACAAGCTGCAACCTGTGCCAACTCGGGCTGCTTTGAGAGTGCCCACGGAGCTCTGCAAACTGAGACCAGGAACGTGGGGTGGTGGATTTTGTTTCCCCGGGCAGAAGCCTTTGTCACTACCAGGTTAGCCCTTGGTCCTTAAGGGCAGGCAGCCTGCTGGATTTCCACGAATATCAAGATGCCGCCCAGGGACAAGCTGCCACCTGTGCCAACTCGGGCTGCTTTGAGAGTGCCCATGGAGCTCTACAAACAGAAACCAGGAACATGGGGAGCTGAGTTTTATTTTCCCGGGCAGAAGCATTTGTCAGTACCAGGTAGGCCCTCGGCCCTTATGGGCAGGCTGGCAGCAGGATTTCCACGAATATCAAGATGCCGCCCAGGGACAAGCTGCCACCTGTGCCAACTCGGGCTGCTTTGAGAGTGCCCATGGAGCTCTACAAACAGAAACCAGGAACATGGGGTGCTGTGTTTTAATTTCCCGGGCAGAAGCCTTTGTCAGTACCAGATAGGCCCTCGGCCCTTCGATCTCGGCTGCCTGCTGCAGGGTTTCCACGAATATCAAGATGCCGCCCAGGGACAAGCTGCCACCAGTGCCAACTCGGGCTGCTTTCAGAGTGCCCATGGAGCTCTGCAAATTGAGACCAGGAACGTGGGGTGCTGATTTTTCTTTCCCCGGGCAGAAGCCTTTGTCAGTACCAGGCAGGCCCTTGTTCCTTAGGGGTAGGCTGCTCTCTGGATTTCCATGAATATCAAGATGCCGCCCAGGGACAAGCTGCCACCTGTGCCAACTCGGGCTGCTTAGAGAGTGCCCATGGAGCTCTGCAAACTGAGACCAGGAACGTGGGGTGGTGGGTTTTGTTTCCCCGGGCAGAAGCATTTGTCAGTACCAGGTAGGCCCTCGGCCCTTAGGGGCAGGCTGGCAGCCAGATTTCTACGAATATCAAGATGTTGCCCAGGGTCAAGCTGCCACCTGTGCCAACTTGAGATGCTTTGAGTGAGCCCATGGAACTCTTAAATCTGAAACCAGGAACGAGGGGTGGTGGGTTTTGTTTCCCCGGGCAGAAGCATTTGCAATACCAGATAGGCCCTCAGCCCTGCTTGGCCGGGAGGCTGCTGGATTTCCACGAATATCAAGATGCCGCCCAGGGACAAGATGCTACCTGTGCCAACTCAGGCTGCTTTGAGAGTGCCCATGGAGCTCTGCACACTGAGACCAGGAACGTGAGTTTGTGGGTTTTATTTCCCCGGGCAGAAGCCTTTGTCAGTACCAGGTAGGCCCTCGGCCCTTTGGGGTAGGCTGGCAGCAGGATTTCCACGAATATCAAGATGCCGCCCAGGGACAAGCTGCCACCTGTGCCAACTCGCGCTGCTTTGAGAGTGCCCACGGAGCTCTGCACACTGAGACCAGGAATGTGGGCTGCTCAGTTTTGTTTCCACGGGCAGAAGCCTTTCTCAGTACCAGGCAGGCCCTTGTTCCTTAGGGGTAGGCTGCTCTCTGGTATTCCACGAATATCAAGACGCCACCCAGGAATAAGCTGCCACCTGTGCCAACTTGGGCTGCTTAGAGTGTGCCCATGGAGCTCTGCAAACTGAGACCAGGAACGTGGGGTGCTGAGTTTTGTTTCCCACAGCAGAAGCATTTGTCAGTACCAGGTAGGCCCTCGGCCCTTAGGGGCAGGCTGGCAGCCAGATTTCTACTAATATCAAGATGCCGCCCAGGGACAAGCTGCCACCTGTGCCAACTCGGGCTGCTTTGAGAGTGCCCACGGAGCTCTACAAACAGAAACCAGGAACATGGGGTGCTGAGTTTTATTTTCCCGGGCAGAAGCCTTTGTCAGTACCAGATAGGCCCTCCGCCCTTTGTTCTCGGCTGCCTGCTGCAGGATTTCCTCGAATATCAAGATGCCGCCCAGGGACAAGCTGCCACCTGTGCCAACTAGGGCTGCTTTGAGAGTGCCCACGGAGCTCTGCAAACTGAGACCAGGAATGGGGGGTGCTTCTTTTTGTTTCCCCGGGCAGAAGCCTTTGTCAGTACCAGGTAGGCCCTCGGCCCTTAGGGGCAGGCTGGCAGCCAGATTTCTACGAATATCAAGATGCCGCCCAGGGTCAAGCTGCCACCTGTGCCAACTCGGGCTGCTTTGAGTGTGCCCATGGAACTCTTAAATCTGAAACCAGGAACATGGGGTTGTGGGTTTTGTTTCCCCGGGCAGAAGCCTTTGTCAGTACCAGGTAGGCCCTCGGCCCTGCTTTGCCGGCAGCCTGCTGGATTTCCATGAATATCAAGATGCCGCCCAGGGACAAGCTGCCACCTGTGCCAACTCGCGCGGCTGTGAGAGTGCCCATGGGGCTCTGCAAACTGAGACCAGGAACGAGGGGTGCTTAGTTTTGTTTTCCCTGGGCAGAACCCTTTGTCACTACCAGGTCAGCCCTTGGCCCTTCGGGGCCGGCTGCCCACTGGATTTCCACGAATATCTAGCTGCTGCCCAGGGACAAGCTGCCACCTGTGCCAACTCGCGCTGCTTTGAGAGTGCCCATGGAGCTCTGCAAATTGAGACCAGGAACGTGCAGTTGTGGCTTTTGTTTTCACGGGCAGAAGCCTTTCTCAGTACCAGGCAGGCCCTTGTTCCTTAGGGGTAGGCTGCTCTCTGGATTTCCACGAATATCAAGATGCCGCCCAGGGACAAGCTGCCACCTGTGCCAACTCGGGCTGCTTAGAGTGTGCCCATGGGGCTCTGCAAACTGAAACCAGGAACGTGGGGTGGTGGGTTTTTTTTCCCCGGGCAGAAGCATTTGTCAGTACCAGGTAGGCCCTCGGCCCTTAGGGGCAGGCTGGCAGCCAGATTTCTACTAATATCAAGATGCCGCCCAGGGACAAGCTGCCACCTGTGCCAACTCGGGCTGCTTTGAGAGTGCCCACGGAGCTCTGCAAACTGAGACCAGGAACGTGAGTTTGTGGGTTTTGTTTTCCCGGGCAGAAGCCTTTGTCAGTACCAGGTAGGCCCTCGGCCCTGCTTGGCCGGCAGCCTGCTGGATTTCCATGAATATCAAGACGCCGCCCAGGGACAAGCTGCCACCTGTGCCAACTCGGGTTGCTTAGAGAGTGCCCATGGAGCTCTGCAAACTGAGACCAGGACCGAGGGGTGCTTAATTTTGTTTTCCCTGGGGAGAACCCTTAGTCACTATCAGGTAAGCCCTTGGCCCTTCGGGGCCGGCTGCCCGCTGGATTTCCACGAATATAGGGGTGCTGCCCAGGGACAAGCTGCCACCTGTGCCAACTCGCGCTGCTTTGAGTGTGCCCATGGAACTCTTAAATCTGAAACCAGGAACGTGGGGTTGTGGGTTTTCTTTCCCCAGGCAGAAGCTTTTGCCGTACCAGATAGGCCCTCGGCCCTGCTTGGCCGGCAGCCTGCTGGATTTCCACGAATATCAAGATGCCGCCCAGGGACAAGCTGCTACCGGTGCCAACTCGGGCTGCTTAGAGTGTGCCCATGGAGCTCTGCAAACTGAGACCAGGAACGTGAGTTTGTATGTTGTATTTCCCCGGGCAGAATCCTTTGTCAGTACCAGGTAGGCCCTCGGCCCTTAGGGGGAAGGCTTGCAGCAGGATTTCCACGAATATCAAGATGCCGCCCAGGGACAAGCTGCCACCTGTGCCAACTCGCGCTGCTTTGAGAGTGCCCATGGAGCTCTGCAAACTGAGACCAGGACCGAGGGGTGCTTAGTTTTGTTTTCCCTGGGCAGAACCCTTTGTCACTACCAGGTAAGCCCTTGGCCCTTCGGGGCCAGCTGCCTGCTGGATTTCCACGAATATCAAGATGCCGCCCAGGGACAAGCTGCCACCTGTGCCAACTCGGGCTGCTTAGAGAGTGCCCATGGAGCTCTGCAAATTGAGACCAGGAACGTGCAGTGGTGGCTTTTGTTTCCACGGGCAGAAGCCTTTGTCAGTACCAGGCAGGCCCTTGTTCCTTAGGGGTAGGCTGGCAGCAGGATTTCCACGAATATCAAGATGCCGCCCAGGGACAAGCTGCCACCTGTGCCAACTCGGGCTGCTTAGAGTGTGCCCATGGAGCTCTGCAAACTGAGACCAGTAACGTGGGGTGGTGGGTTTTGTTTCCCCGGGCAGAAGCATTTGTCAGTACCAGGTAGGCCCTCGGCCCTTAGGGGCAGGCTGGCAGCCAGATTTCTACGAATATCAAGATGTTGCCCTGGGTCAAGCTGCCACCTGTGCCAACTTGAGATGCTTTGAGTGAGCCCATGGAACTCTTACATCTGAAACCAGGAACGAGGGGTGGTGGGTTTTGTTTCCCCGGGCAGAAGCATTTGCAGTACCAGATAGGCCCTCAGCCCTGCTTGGCCGGGAGGCTGCTGGGTTTCCACGAATCTCAAGATGCCGCCCAGGGACAAGCTGCTACCTGTGCCAACTCAGGCTGCTTTGAGAGTGCCCACAGAGCTCTGCACGCTGAGACCAGGAACGTGAGTTTGTGGGTTTTATTTCCCCGGGCAGAAGCCTTTGTCAGTACCAGGTTGGCCCTCGGCCCTTTGGGGTAGGCTGGCAGCAGGATTTCCACGAATATCAAGATGCCGCCCAGGGACAAGCTGCCACCTGTGCCAACTCGGGCTGCTTTCAGAGTGCCCACGGAGCTCTGCACACTGAGACCAGGAATGTGGGCTGCTCAGTTTTGTTTCCACGGGCAGAAGCCTTTCTCAGTAGCAGGCAGGCCCTTGTTCCTTAGGGGTAGGCTGCTCTCTGGTATTCCACGAATATCAAGACGCCACCCAGGAATAAGCTGCCACCTGTGCCAACTCGGGCTGCTTTGAGAGTGCCCACGGAGCTCTGCAAACTGAGACCAGGAACGTGGGGTGGTGGGTTTTGTTTCCCAGTGCAGAAGCATTTGTCAGTACCAGGTAGGCCCTCGGCCCTTAAGGGCAGGCTGGCAGCTAGATTTCTACGAATATCAAGATGTTGCCCAAGGTCAAGCTGCCACCTGTGCCAACTCGGGCTGCTTTGAGTGTGCCGTTGGAACTCTTAAATCTGAAACCAGGAACATGGGTTATTGGTTTTGTTTCCCCGGGCAGAAGCATTTGCAGTACCAGATAGGCAATCGGACCTGCTTGGCTGGCAGCCTGCTGGATTTCCACGAATATCAAGATGCCGCCCAGGGACAAGCTGCCACCTGTGCCAACTCGGGCTGCTTTGAGAGTGCCCACGGAGCTCTGCAAACTGAGACCAGGAACGTGTGTTTGTATGTTTTATTTCCGCGGGCAGAATCCTTTGTCAGTACCAGGCAGGCCCTCGGCCCTTTGGGGTAGGCTTGCAGCAGGATTTCCACGAATATCAAGATGCCGCCCATGGACAAGCTGCAACCTGTGCCAACTCGGGTTGCTTAGAGTGTGCCCATGGAGCTCTGCAAACTGAGACCAGGAACGTGGGGTGGTGGGTTTTGTTTCCCCGGGCAGAAGCCGTTGTCCCTACCAGGTAAGCCCTTGGTCCTTATGGGCAGGCAGCCTGCTGGATTTCCACGAATATCAAGATGCCGCCCAGGGACAAGCTGCCACCTGTGCCAACTCGGGCTGCTTTGAGAGTGCCCACGGAGCTCTGCAAACTGAGACCAGGAACGTGGGGTGGTGGGTTTTGTTTCCCCAGGCAGAAGCATTTGTCACTACCAGGTAGGCCCTCGGCCCTTAGGGGCAGGCTGGCAGCCAGATTTCTACTAATATCAAGATGCCGCCCAGGGACAAGCTGCCACCTGTGCCAACTCGGGCTGCTTTGAGAGTGCCCACGGAGCTCTGCAAACTGAGACCAGGAACGTGAGTTTGTGGGTTTTGTTTCCCCGGGCAGAAGCCTTTGTCAGTACCAGGTAGGCCCTCGGCCCTGCTTGTCCGGCAGCCTGCTGGATTACCATGATATCAAGATGCCACCCAGGGACAAGCTGCCACCTGTGCAAACTCAGCATTCTTTGAGAGTGCCCATGGAGCTCTGCAAACTGAGACCAGGAACGTGGGGTGCTTAGTTTTGTTTTCCCTGGGCAGAAGCCCTTTTTCACTACCAGGTCAGCCCTTGGCCCTTCGGGGCCGGCTGCCCACTGGATTTCCACGAATATCAAGGTGCTGCCCAGGGACAAGCTGCCACCTGTGCCAACTCGCGCTGCTTTGAGAGTGCCCATGGAGCTCTGCAAATTGAGACCAGGAACGTGCAGTTGTGGCTTTTGTTTCCACGGGCAGAAGCCTTTGTCAGTACCAGGCAGGCCCTTGTTCCTTAGGGGTAGGCTGCTCTCTGGATTTCCACAAATATCAAGATGCCGCCCAGGGACAAGCTGCCATCTGTGCCAACTCGGGCTGCTTTGAGTGTGCCCATGGAACTCTTAAATCTGAAACCAGGAACATGGGGTTGTGGGTTTTGTTTCCCCGGGCAGAAGCATTTGCAGTACCAGATAGGCCCTCGGCCCTTAGGGGCAGGCTGGCAGCCAGATTTCTACTAATATCAAGATGCCGCCCAGGGTCAAGCTGCCACCTGTGCCAACTCGGGCTGCTTTGAGTGTGCCCATGGAACTCTTAAATCTGAAACCAGGAACATGGGGTTGTGGGTTTTGTTTCCCCGGGCAGAAGCATTTGCAGTACCAGATAGGCCCTCGGCCCTGCTTGGCGGGCAGCCTGCTGGATTTCCACGAATATCAAGATGCCGCCCAGGGACAAGCTGCCACCTGTGCCAACTCGGGCTGCTTTCAGAGTGCCCACGGAGCTCTGCAAACTGAGACCAGGAACGTGAGTTTGTATGTTTTATTTCCCCAGGCAGAAGCCTTTGTCAGTACCAGGTAGGCCCTTGGTCCTTAAGGGCAGGGTTTCTGCAGGATTTCCACGAATATCAAGATGCCGCCCAGGGACAAGCTGCCACCTGTGCCAACTCGGGCTGCTTGGAGAGTGCCCATGGAGCTCTGCAAACTGAGACCAGGAACGTGGGGTGGTGGGTTTTGTTTCCCCAGGCAGAAGCCGTTGTCAGTACCAGGTAAGCCCTTGTTCCTTAAGGGCAGGCAGCCTGCTGGATTTCCACGAATATCAAGATGCCGCCCAGGGACAAGCTGCAACCTGTGCCAACTCGGGCTGCTTTGAGAGTGCCCACGGAGCTCTGCAACCTGAAACCAGGAACGTGGGGTGCTGATTGTTGTTTCCCCGGGCAGAAGCATTTGCAGTACCAGATAGGCCCTCAGCCCTGCTTGGCCGGGAGGCTGCTGGATTTCCACGAATATCAAGATGCCGCCCAGGGACAAGCTGCTACCTGTGCCAACTCAGGCTCCTTTGAGAGTGCCCATGGAGCTCTGCACACTGAGACCAGTGTCGTGGTTTGAGAGGAAATGAGTTTTTAGGAGGTGGTAGTGGTCAAACCAATACGTGCCCAGATGTGGATATTGGCACCTGGTTTAACCATTGAGGATATGGATCCGCCTCTGAGAACACAGGGGTTAAAAGCGATAGCTCCCAGGGGGGATCTTCTCTCTTTTAGTTCCGGTCGGAGGAGAGTTCAGACCTCCCCTGCCCAGCTTCGGGCTGGGTGGGGGAGGGGAAAGGCCACGCGGCCGAGCGAGGTGGGCCCGGAGCCTTGGGCAGAGACGGAAGAGACGGAAGGGTGGAAGAACTCGGAGAGGTAGTGGGCAGCCCCCCCCCCCCCCCCCTTTTCTCAAAAGGAGAGAGAGAGAGAGAGAGAGAGGTGCCAGTGCTATCTTGAAATTCAATAGCACTGGCCTGGCCGAGGAAGAGAAGGGGGGGGGGGGGGGCCGACGAGGGGAAGAGTGCCCGTGTGGGAGTTCCTGATAAGCAGAGACTGTGATTTTAACCCTTCTGTGAGACGATGGAAAACCTTGCAGATGTTGATCCTCCGGGAGCTGAGAGAGGAGAGAGAGACGGATAAGAAGGAATGCGCAAGTGTGATCCAGAGTGGTGCAAGTGAAGAAAGACTGGGAGAAGCTGAGAGAATCCTAGGTGGAGGAGATGATGGAGTGGCTTTTGGCTGGACTTTTCTTGTATTAGCCATGGATAGAACCTTTCCTGTAATACAGAGACTGCATTTTAGGGGGAGGCTGCGCCAAAGGAGTGATGTGTGCGGAGACGACAGGTGATGAAGAGATGGTGAGACCCCTCGGCCCCAGGGGGTGAAATATTGGGGGGGACTGGTGTCCCAAAATGAGGTGAGAGAGACTGTCGTTCTCTTCTGGAACTGGGCAAGGCGTCCTTGAAAGGGGAAACCCTAAGGGCAGCTCTGGTCCATGTGCAGTGGTGAGAGCACTGAACATGGAAGGAAGAAGTCACGACGTGTAGTTGCTGAGTGACGGGGATTTACCTGTGGTGGCACAAGGAGGGCTCCTTCTCTCCTTAATAAAATGAGAAGTGATTATCTGAAGGGTGGAGATGGACTGAGTTGATTATCTGAAGGGTGATGGACTGGATTAAGATCTAAGGCTCTGTAATATTCTGTAAGAATTGAGTGGGGGGAGGAGAAATGTTTTAAAAGGTTTTCCATTCTGCTCTGTGTGTTAATTTTATTGTAATTGTGTAATAATAAAGTTTTTTCTTTTGTTGCAAGTGGAGGCCTGCTTTGCTCTGTCTCTGATCACATCTCACAGCAGACACCAGGGAAGATGGGTTTTCATGGGGGCACTGGCATTGGGCCAGCGTCAAACCATGACAACCAGGAACGTGAGTTTGTGGGTTTTATTTCCCCGGGCAGAAGCCTTTGTCAGTACCAGGTAGGCCCTCGGCCCTTTGGGGTAGGCTGGCAGCAGGATTTCCACGAATATCAAGATGCCGCCCAGGGACAAGCTGCCACCTGTGCCAACTTGGGCTGCTTTGAGTGTGCCCACGGAGCTCTGCACACTGAGACCAGGAATGTGGGCTGCTCAGTTTTGTTTCCACGGGCAGAAGCCTTTGTCAGTACCAGGCAGGCCCTTGTTCCTTAGGGGTAGGCTGCTCTCTGGTATTCCACGAATATCAAGACGCCACCCAGGAATAAGCTGCCACCTGTGCCAACTTGGGCTGCTTAGAGTGTGCCCATGGAGCTCTGCAAACTGAGACCAGGAACGTGGGGTGGTGGGTTTTGTTTCCCCGGGCAGAAGCATTTGTCAGTACCAGGTAGGCCCTCGGCCCTTAGGGGCAGGCTGGCAGCCAGATTTCTACTAATATCAAGATGCCGCCCAGGGACAAGCTGCCACCTGTGCCAACTCGGGCTGCTTTGAGAGTGCCCACGGAGCTCTACAAACAGAAACCAGGAACATGGGGTGCTGAGTTTTATTTTCCCGGGCAGAAGCCTTTGTCAGTACCAGATAGGCCCTCCGCCCTTTGTTCTCGGCTGCCTGCTGCAGGATTTCCTCGAATATCAAGATGCCGCCCAGGGACAAGCTGCCACCTGTGCCAACTAGGGCTGCTTTGAGAGTGCCCACGGAGCTCTGCAAACTGAGACCAGGAATGTGGGGTGCTTCTTTTTGTTTCCCCAGGCAGAAGCCTTTGTCAGTACCAGGTAGGCCCTCGGCCCTTAGGGGCAGGCTGGCAGCCAGATTTCTACGAATATCAAGATGCCGCCCAGGGTCAAGCTGCCACCTGTGCCAACTCGGGCTGCTTTGAGTGTGCCCATGGAACTCTTAAATCTGAAACCAGGAACATGGGGTTGTGGGTTTTGTTTCCCCGGGCAGAAGCCTTTGTCAGTACCAGGTAGGCCCTCGGCCCTGCTTTGCCGGCAGCCTGCTGGATTTCCATGAATATCAAGATGCCGCCCAGGGACAAGCTGCCACCTGTGCCAACTCGCGCGGCTGTGAGAGGGCCCATGGAGCTCTGCAAACTGAGACCAGGAACGAGGGGTGCTTAGTTTTGTTTTCCCTGGGCAGAACCCTTTGTCACTACCAGGTCAGCCCTTGGCCCTTCGGGGCCGGCTGCCCACTGGATTTCCACGAATATCTAGCTGCTGCCCAGGGACAAGCTGCCACCTGTGCCAACTCGCGGTGCTTTGAGAGTGCCCATGGAGCTCTGCAAATTGAGACCAGGAACGTGCAGTTGTGGCTTTTGTTTTCACGGGCAGAAGCCTTTGTCAGTACCAGGCAGGCCCTTGTTCCTTAGGGGTAGGCTGCTCTCTGGATTTCCACGAATATCAAGATGCCGCCCAGGGACAAGCTGCCACCTGTGCCAACTCGGGCTGCTTAGAGTGTGCCCATGGGGCTCTGCAAACTGAAACCAGGAACGTGGGGTGGTGGGTTTTTTTTCCCCGGGCAGAAGCATTTGTCAGTACCAGGTAGGCCCTCGGCCCTTAGGGGCAGGCTGGCAGCCAGATTTCTACTAATATCAAGATGCCGCCCAGGGACAAGCTGCCACCTGTGCCAACTCGGGCTGCTTAGAGTGTGCCCATGGGGCTCTGCAAACTGAAACCAGGAACGTGGGGTGGTGGGTTTTTTTTCCCCGGGCAGAAGCATTTGTCAGTACCAGGTAGGCCCTCGGCCCTTAGGGGCAGGCTGGCAGCCAGATTTCTACTAATATCAAGATGCCGCCCAGGGACAAGCTGCCACCTGTGCCAACTCGGGCTGCTTTGAGAGTGCCCACGGAGCTCTGGAAACTGAGACCAGGAACGTGAGTTTGTGGGTTTTGTTTTCCCGGGCAGAAGCCTTTGTCAGTACCAGGTAGGCCCTCGGCCCTGCTTGGCCGGCAGCCTGCTGGATTTCCATGAATATCAAGACGCCGCCCAGGGACAAGCTGCCACCTGTGCCAACTCGGGTTGCTTAGAGAGTGCCCATGGAGCTCTGCAAACTGAGACCAGGACCGAGGGGTGCTTAATTTTGTTTTCCCTGGGCAGAACCCTTAGTCACTACCAGGTAAGCCCTTGGCCCTTCGGGGCCGGCTGCCCGCTGGATTTCCACGAATATAGGGGTGCTGCCCAGGGACAAGCTGCCACCTGTGCCAACTCGCGCTGCTTTGAGAGTGCCCATGGAGCTCTGCAAATTGAGACCAGGAACGTGCAGTTGTGGCTTTTGTTTCCACGGGCAGAAGCCTTTGTCAGTACCAGGCAGGCCCTTGTTCCTTAGGGGTAGGCTGCTCTCTGGATTTCCACGAATATCAAGATGCCGCCCAGGGACAAGCTGCCACCTGTGCCAACTCGGGCTGCTTAGAGTGTGCCCATGGGGCTCTGCAAACTGAAACCAGGAACGTGGGGTGGTGGGTTTTTTTTCCCCGGGCAGAAGCATTTGTCAGTACCAGGTAGGCCCTCGGCCCTTAGGGGCAGGCTGGCAGCCAGATTTCTACTAATATCAAGATGCCGCCCAGGGACAAGCTGCCACCTGTGCCAACTCGGGCTGCTTAGAGTGTGCCCATGGGGCTCTGCAAACTGAAACCAGGAACGTGGGGTGGTGGGTTTTTTTTCCCCGGGCAGAAGCATTTGTCAGTACCAGGTAGGCCCTCGGCCCTTAGGGGCAGGCTGGCAGCCAGATTTCTACTAATATCAAGATGCCGCCCAGGGACAAGCTGCCACCTGTGCCAACTCGGGCTGCTTTGAGAGTGCCCACGGAGCTCTGCAAACTGAGACCAGGAACGTGAGTTTGTGGGTTTTGTTTTCCCGGGCAGAAGCCTTTGTCAGTACCAGGTAGGCCCTCGGCCCTGCTTGGCCGGCAGCCTGCTGGATTTCCATGAATATCAAGACGCCGCCCAGGGACAAGCTGCCACCTGTGCCAACTCGGGTTGCTTAGAGAGTGCCCATGGAGCTCTGCAAACTGAGACCAGGACCGAGGGGTGCTTAATTTTGTTTTCCCTGGGCAGAACCCTTAGTCACTACCAGGTAAGCCCTTGGCCCTTCGGGGCCGGCTGCCCGCTGGATTTCCACGAATATAGGGGTGCTGCCCAGGGACAAGCTGCCACCTGTGCCAACTCGCGCTGCTTTGAGAGTGCCCATGGAGCTCTGCAAATTGAGACCAGGAACGTGCAGTTGTGGCTTTTGTTTCCACGGGCAGAAGCCTTTGTCAGTACCAGGCAGGCCCTTGTTCCTTAGGGGTAGGCTGCTCTCTGGATTTCCACAAATATCAAGATGCCGCCCAGGGACAAGCTGCCACCTGTGCCAACTCGGGCTGCTTAGAGTGTGCCCATGGAGCTCTGCAAACTGAAACCAGGAATGTGGGGTGGTGGGTTTTGTTTCCCCGGGCAGAAGCATTTGTCAGTACCAGGTAGGCCCTCGGCCCTTAGGGGCAGGCTGGCAGCCAGATTTCTACGAATATCAAGATGCCACCCAGGGTCAAGCTGCCACCTGTGCCAACTCGGGCTGCTTTGAGTGTGCCCATGGAACTCTTAAATCTGAAACCAGGAACGTGGGGTTGTGGGTTTTCTTTCCCCAGGCAGAAGCTTTTGCCGTACCAGATAGGCCCTCGGCCCTGCTTGGCCGGCAGCCTGCTGGATTTCCACGAATATCAAGATGCCGCCCAGGGACAAGCTGCCACCTGTGCAACCTCGGGCTGCTTTCAGAGTGCCCACGCAGCTCTGCACACTGAGACCAGGAATGTGGGCTGCTCAGTTTTGTTTCCACGGGCAGAAGCCTTTCTCAGTACCAGGCAGTCCCTTGTTCCTTAGGGGTAGGCTGCTCTCTGGTATTCCACGAATATCAAGACGCCACCCAGGAATAAGCTGCCACCTGTGCCAACTCGGGCTGCTTAGAGAGTGCCTATGGAGCTCTGCAAACTGAAACCAGGAACGTGGGGTGGTGGGTTTTGTTTCCCCGGGCAGAAGCATTTGTCAGTACCAGGTAGGCCCTCGGCCCTTAGGGGCAGGCTGGCAGCCAGATTTCTACGAATATGAAGATGTTGCCCAGGGTCAAGCTGCCACCTGTGCCAACTCGGGCTGCTTTGAGTGTGCCGTTGGAACTCTTAAATCTGAAACCAGGAACATGGGTTATTGGTTTTGTTTTCCCGGGCAGAAGCATTTGCAGTGCCAGATAGGCAATCGGACCTGCTTGGCCGGCAGCCTGCTGGATTTCCACGAATATCAAGATGCCGCCCAGGGACAAGCTGCCACCTGTGCCAACTCGCGCGGCTGTGAGAGTGCCCATGGAGCTCTGCAAACTGAGACCCGGAACGAGGGGTGCTTAGTTTTGTTTTCCCTGGGCAGATCCCTTTGTCACTACCAGGTAAGCCCTTGGCCCTTCGGGGCCGGCTGCCCACTGGATTTCCACGAATATCTAGGTGCTTCCCAGGGACAAGCTGCCACCTGTGCCAACTCGCGCTGCTTTGAGAGTGCCCATGGAGCTCTACAAATTGAGACCAGGAACGTGCAGTTGTGGCTTTTGTTTCCACGGGCAGAAGCCTTTGTCAGTACCAGGCAGGCCCTTGTTCCTTAGGGGTAGGCTGCTCTCTGGATTTCCACGAATATCAAGATGCCGCCCAGGGACAAGCTGCCACCTGTGCCAACTCGGGCTGCTTAGAGTGTGCCCATGGAGCTCTGCAAACTGAAACCAGGAACGTGGGGTGGTGGGTTTTGTTTCCCCAGGCAGGAGCATTTGTCAGTACCAGGTAGGCCCTCGGCCTTTAGGGGCAGGCTGGCAGCCAGATTTCTACGAATATCAAGATGCCGCCCAGGGACAAGCTGCCACCTGTGCCAACTAGGGCTGCTTTGAGAGTGCCCATGGAGCTCTGCACACTGAGACCAGGAACGTGAGTTTGTGGGTTTTATTTCCCCGGGTAGAAGCCTTTGTCAGTACCAGGCAGGCCCTCGGCCCTTAGGGGCAGGCTGGCAGCCAGATTTCTACGAATATCAAGATGTTGCCCAGGGTCAATCTGCCACCTGTGCCAACTTGAGATGCTTTGAGTGAGCCCATGGAACTCTTAAAACTGAAACCAGGAACGAGGGGTGGTGGGTTTTGTTTCCCCGGGCAGAAGCATTTGCAGTACCAGATAGACCCTCAGCCCTGCTTGGCCGGGAGCCTGCTGGATTTCCACGAATATCAAGATGCCGCCCAGGGACAAGCTGCCACCTGTGCCAACTCGGGCTGCTTTGAGTGTGCCCACGGAGCTCTGCAAATTGAGACCAGGAACGTGGGGTGCTGATTGTTGTTTCCCCGGGCAGAAGCCTTTGTCAGTACCAGGCAGGCCCTTGTTCCTTAGGGGTAGGCTGCTCCCTGGATTTCCATGAATATCAAGATGCCGCCCAAGGACAAGCTGCCACCTGTGCCAACTCGGGCTGCTTAGAGAGTGCCCATGGAGCTCTGCAAACTGAGACCAGGAACGTGGGGTGGTGGCTTTTGTTTCCCCGGGCAGAAGCCTTTGCATTACCAGGTAGGCCCTCGGCCCTTAGGGGCAGGCTGGCAGCCAGATTTCTACGAATATCAAGATGCTGCCCAGGGTCAAGCTGCCACCTGTGCCAACTCGGGCTGCTTTGAGTGTG